>NC_090647.1:23296748-23596748 GCF_040937935.1 Hyperolius riggenbachi
TGCCTTTTAGGGATTATAACCCTGCTGTGCGTCAAATCCGTAATTTTCCCCGAGACTTCTGGCATGTATCCCACTCCGCCATGCCCCCCTACAGGTGTTAGACCCCTTGAAACATCTTTTCCATCACTTTAGTGGCCAGAAACAGTGTTTGTAGTTTTTCAAATTCGCCTCCCCATTGAAGTCTATTGCGGTTCGAAAAGTTTGCAGGTTCGCAAACTTTTTCGGAAGTTCGAGTTCGAGGTTCGCGAACCTAAAAACAGAGGTTCGAGCCATCTCTATTAAGCAATACCAGCTGCCTGGCTGTCCTGCTGATCCTCTGCCTCTAATACATTTAGCCATAACCCCTGAACAAGCATGCAGCAGATCAGGTGTTTCTGTCATTATTGTCAGATCTGACAAAAATAGCTGCATGCTTGTTTCTGGTATGATTCAGACATTACTGCAACCAAATAGACCAGCAGGGCTGCCAGGCAACTGGTATTGTTTAACAGGAAATAAATATGGCAGCCTCCAAATCCCTCTCACCACAGTTGTCCTTTAAAGGGAACCAGAGACACCAGAAAAAAGATTTTATACATACCTGGGGCTTCCTCCAGCCCCATACGCATGGATCGCTCACACGCCGCCGTCCTCCGCTTCCTGTATCCGCCGGTACCGGGTCCCGTAGTTTCGGCTAGTCGGCCAGTCGGCGTCAGCACGCGGCCAATTGTCCGCATCACAGGGGCTCCCAGCATACCCTTACGTGTGCGGCTGCATACTGCGCAGCTGCACACGTAAGGATATGGAGGGATCCCCTGATCATGCGGACAATTGGCCACGTCCGCCGGAAGTGACCAGACCCGGTACCGCCGATACAGGAAGTGGTGGATGGCGGCGTGGGAGTGATCCAGGCTTATGGGGCTGGAAGAAGCCCCAGGTATGTATGAAATCTTTTTTCATGTCCGGCGTCTCTGGTTCCCTTTAACATCACTGGGAGGGCGGAGCTACATACCAGTATACAACAGTATATAGATCCAGGAAGTGTTTCTGATGATGAACTCAGGATAATTATGGTAAAAGTGGATATACTGAATAATTTACCGTATTATATGTCACTACAGGGCCTCTTTAAGCCTGTAGTAAATGACTCATCTGGTGGCTGATCTGGCTGCTCAGCACATCCTCACATATGAATGAGAGGCTGTACGATTGTCCCCTCCTGTCCCAGCTCTGGCCATGGTCCCCATGAGAGTCACTCTACCTCTGGGTGGCAGATGGAGCCAGAGTGACTCATTACTGCTCAGTGACTGGAGGGGTAACAGACCTCCGCCGTGTATCTGGGTCACATCGTCACACGGCTCCATGACAATAATGAGCGGACCTGAACTCAGAATTTCCCGTCTGCGCTAAAAGATAAGCAACAGCACAATAACCTTTAGAGAAAAACATTTCTTTGTTACATCTCATACAAATCGTGCAATAAATCTGCAGTGTCTACTTCCTGCTTTCATGGAAACAGACATATTTGTGACACAGGGGAGAGATCAAATTACACTTGTGGTTAGCAACAGATGATAGGGAATTAGGCTAAACTCTCTAAATACATACAGGGTACATTGCTTTCTGTTTTCCTTCTGTCCTGTGCAAGACTTCAGGTCCATTTTAAACAATGATACTCCCTGCAGCTTATGGGGCGGGTCACATGATCGGCACACAGCTAAAGAGGCTCTCCGCTTCTGCTGAGAGATACGCAATGCCTGTAGATCAGCTCTACATATTACTAGGACTAGCTGAAAATGTTATTTCAACTTGCCTACCTGGGGCTTGATTCACAAAGCGGTGCTAACTGTTAGCACCCCTGTGAAAACCCCCTTAGCACAGCTAAACCAGCTTTTCGCGCTTAAAACTTTATGCGCACAAAACTTTATGCGCGTAAAACTTTACGCACGCACTGCACTTAGCGCGCGATCTGATTGAGAAAACCGGTGCTAACCTACTTAGCAGCACCCTGGTTAGCACGTCTAAAGACTTTAGACGTGCTAAGTAGGTTAGCACCGCTTTGTAAATCAAGCCCCTTGTGTGCACAAACATACAGCCACTCCACAGTGATCCTAATCCTGATCCATTAATGGTACAATCTCCCAAACGATCATGTTGGCAGAAAATAAACCTCATTGATGTTCCAAATCATCTGTGAACGAGTCTATAGGTGGCCATTAACAACACAATCCCCTGGATCGATCTTTATGATCGATTATCCAGAATCAATCCATTTTTAATCGATTAAATCAATCTGATTGGCTAACATCTTTCCATCCTTTCTGCTGGCCATACACGTTTAGATTTTGCCCGATGTGCCAAACAGGTTGATTCCTCTGTGATCTAAATCTGATCAGAGAGAGATTGATTCTCTATACTCCATGAACAAATAGAATTCCCCATGAAATCTATTGAAAATCTATCGAACTGCAGTGTTACACTGTTCAATACGGTGCAACGCTATTGGCTGTCAATCTATCGCCGCTCCCCTAAGACGCCCAATCAACAAAATTTTACCATTTGTTGCGATCTTAATTTTGATTGATTTTTGCCGCTCATTGTGTAGCAGAGAACAGTGAATCTGCCAATAAAAATCAATTTGTCTATGGCCAGCTTTAGAGTGTTTGAACAATCATTTTTTTGTTAATCGGCACCTTAAAGTGAACCTGAACCACGTAAAATTATTTAAAATTAACACTTGATGTACCTGCAAATGAATATTACATAGTTATCTCGCCGTCAGTTCCTCTCAGAAGCTCACCATTTTCCTTTTACAATGATCCCTTCCTGTTCTGACAAGATTTTGTCAGAACTGAAATATATCAGTTGCTGTCAGTTATAACTGAAAGCATAGCTCCCAACTGTCCCTTTTTCGGAGGGACAGTCCCTTTTTGGGAGCCCTGTGCCTCTGTCCCTCTTTCCTCCTCATTTGTCCCTCTTTCAGGAGTTTGTCCCTCTTTCTATGTAAATATAGACATTTCTATACTAAAAATGTGTTTGATTGACTCTAAACTTTATTCCCAACCTTTAAATTGATATATTTCTAATTTTAAATTGTTAATATGAAGGAAAATGAACCAGGATAGAAAGGACCAGTGTGGTTTGAATTATAAAACAACATATGTTTCTTATGAAATCTTTATGGTATGCGTGACTAGAGGCGTGTTGGGGGTGTGGCAGGGGTGTGGCTTAAGTGTCCCTTTTTCTCATCTCAAAAGGTTGGGAGGTATGCTGAAAGGACAACTGATGTGTAAGGTAATGTCCATGTTTCTCTATGGCTCAAGTGGGTGATATTACAGTGTAACAGTTTTCTGATCAGGAAGCTGTTATGGGGTCATCACCATTATCAAAATGGAGGACGGACAATGCCAGCGATCACAGTGGACAAACAGGACTTAGGAGAGGAGAAAGAGATTGATGAGAAGATTACACAGGAGAGGGTAAGAAGGTATGACCTGTGTGTGTTTACTATGACTTTTTTAATTTTCAGTTCAAGTTCTCTTAGGTGATTGGAAAACATTTTTTTTTTTTTATAACCGGTGGTCATAGGAAGTACAGATTGGTTTGTTGATGGTGAAATAATCAATGTGTTACAACATTTTATTTCTGACCACATTTATCTGATCTCTGCTAGCTTATCTGAAGTGCTGCCAGCTGGTGCAGCTGTGTATAATGAGTAACACGAGTTTCCATCCTGCACGGCGATTTACTCCTGCAGGAAGAGGAAAACATCTGGGCGATCTGGCGACAGCTGCATTTACCTCTCACAGATTTTAAAGAGGAACTCCAGTGAAAATTACGTAATGAATAAAAGTACTTCATTTTTACAATAATTATGCATAAATGATTTAGTCAGTGTTTGCCATTGTAAAATCTTTCCTCTCCCTGATTTACATCCTGACATTTATCACATGGTGACATTTTTTACTGCTGGCAGGTGATGTCAGTGGAAGGAGATGCTGCTTGCTTTTTTGGCAGTTGGAAACAGCTGTTTTTTCCCACAATGCAACAAGGCTCCCACAGTGTGATGTCGGGACCATGGTCCTCAGAGATTCCTGTGGGAGGGGTTTCACCACAATATCAGCCATACAGCGCCCCCTGATGGTCTGTTTGTAAAACGGAAAATATTTCTCATGTAAAAGGGAATATCAGCTACTGATTGGGATGAAGTTAAATTTTTGGTCACGGTTTCTCTTTAATTGTGATTGTATTTATGAAGCCAGGAGAGTTTCTTTGCTCAGCCCGTTCCCCATCGCTCATCGACAGGCTTCTAATCCGTAGCTCGGATTATTAATGTAGACCGAGGCAAAGCAAGCATTCTGTTGCCGTGGAAACAGAACTGTCCTCGGAATGTTAGGCAGCCGTTGCCACAGATTGCCAGTGTGTAGCTGAGGAGGAGAGCAGCAGCCAGCGAGCGGAGGGTTATTGTGCACAGCCAGGCTCGATCCACATCAAGATGCACACAGACCACTGCCAACTGATTATCACCATAGGTTTCTATAGGAAACGCATAAGCTACCTGGAGGAGGGACTTTACGTTTCCGTCTGATTGCGTTCCAACTGACAGTGTTCATGGATCCAGTGGATCACATAGGATACCTAAGGATCTGTTTTTTGTCCATTTTCGCATTCTGCTGTGATCTGGCAAAACATGCAGTTTTTGTTTCAAAACGTTTTTATTGGCATATCAAAGGAATAACATATCCACGTTTGGTCATTGTCCCCACACAGGGAGATAGAAGTAGCTAAATAGTGGCAACAAGTGCAAAAGAAAAGGACAAAAATAAAATCTAATACACAACAACATAGAACAATAAAAAGAGAAAGCAAACAAATGCAGTGATACTGTATAAACATTATGCTAGGTACACACAATGAGATTTTCTGTAAAACGTACTGTCAGATCTGATTATTTCCAACATGTCCGATCTGATTTACAATAGGTGATGACTAAAGGGGGCGAGTAGAGAAGGTCGTAGACATGGGTTGCATTTTAGATGGTCTGGATCTGGAAATTAGTATATTGAAATAGGGTGGAAACAGATTGGAGAGAGCTTTTGTAGGCAAGAGTTATAAGGGTGTGTGTGTGTGTGTGTCTGTGAGCGTGAGTGAGTGTGAGTGTGTGTTTGAGTGTGTGTGTGTGTGTGCACAGTGTGTGCATACAGTGTGTGTGTGTGTCAGTGTGAGTGAGTGTGTGTATGTGTGTGCACAGTGTGTGTGCGTGTGTACAGTGTGTGTGTGCACAGTGTGTGTGTGCAGTGTGTGTGTGTGTGTGTTTGAGTGTTTGTTTGAGTGTGTGTGTGTGTGTGTGTGTGTACAGTGTGTGTGTGCGCACAGTGTGTGTGTACAGTGTGTGAGTGTGTGTGTGTGTGCGCAGTGTGTGAGTGTGAGTGTGTGTGTGAGTGTGTGTGTGTGTGTGTGTGTGTGTGTGTGTGTGTCCCAAATGACAAGTGGGTAGGCCATGCTAACCTGTTAACAGCCACAAATGAGTTCTCTCACTTTAAGATAATGCACTGATTTTGTCTTCAGCCGGCAGAACTTGTTCTGCTGTAAATTCTTGGCTTGCTTTGATCTCTCTCTCCAAGCAGAAAACATAGAAACTGAAAGCAGAAGTCCTTTTTCTATTGTCTCACACTTCCCCCTAGTGACAAGTGGCCATAAACACACATTACAGCAGTACCAATTAGAAGCTAGTAAATCTAACAAAGAAGACATAAAAAAAAATGTGTAAAAATAAATTGGCCTGGAGCACTCGCAAGCCATACATTGGCTGCTAAAGGGTTAAAAGAACATCAAATAGATGAGACCTGTATGGTCAGAATAATTGAGTTATGGTGTCCAAGTTTCCATAAGCCGAAGCAGTTTATCTTCAACTGTTGCCATCATGCTGTCATGTATCATAGCCCGATGTACTCTTCTTATCACATGATTAATATCTGTATGGGCATTCTTCCATCTGGACGCCAAATAAGATTTGACAGAGTTAAAGAGGAACTGTAACCCAGGTTTAAACTTCATCCCAATCAGTAGCTTATACTCCCTTTCCCACGAGAAATCGTTGTTTTTTTAACAAATAAGTTTTATTGAGTTTTTCACAAAGAGAAAACAAAGAACATGAACACATACAAATACATGTACATGAAAATAACATTCCCTTGAAAAATCTGAATATCTTTACCTTTTCTCAAACAGACCATCAGGGGGCTCTATATGGCTAATATTGTGGTGGAACCCCTCCTATCCTACAGTGTGATGTTTCCTGTCTGTAAACCTCGTTGCATTGTGGGAAATCACAGCTTTTCCCAACTGTAGTATCTTCCGCTGTGCGTAAAACTCTCAGTAACAAACATTCCATGCAGATCACCTGACAGGACTAAAAATGTCATCACCAGTGATAGATGTCAGAATGTAAATCAGGGAGAGGAAAGATTTTACAATGGCCAAACACTGACTAAATAGTCTATAAATTAATATTGTAAACAATGAGCAATTTTATTCATTTTGTCTTTCGCTACAGTTCCTCTTACACCAGATCAGCCGCGCGTACAGCTTGATCGCCGCCGCTCTGCGGCGATCGCCCGCACGCAGCGGCGCAAGAGGCCCCCCCGCCAGAGCTCTGCACTGCCCGGACCAATGAGTTCCGGGCAGCGCTATGGGCTGGATCGGAGACGTCTGACGTCAGGACGTCGGCTGACGTCCATGACGTCATTCCGATCGTCGCCATGGCGACAGGAGAAGCCAAACAGGGGAGTGCGTTATATACGCGTTCCCCTGTTTGCTATTGATGCCGGCGACGATCGCACTAGAGGGACACATGCGCCCTCTAGTGGTGTTTCATGTAGCTACCACTCTGGTTGCTTTACATGAAACAAAAACAAAAAATTAAAAAAAAAAAGGATTTTTGCCTATATGGCAAAAAAAAATTAACCGCCAGGAGGGTTAAGGTGCCCAATAACAGTACAATCTCCCGAACGATGGACCGCATGATCGATTGCATTGAGTACCATTAATGATGCCAATTGACAATAATTCTGTTTATCGCTCCATCGATCTGAATTTTTGGGCGATTCTTTTAGTCTGATCGTGTTGCTTATCATTGTCACCTCCGTTAGTTGGCATCAACAATCGTTTCTGATGAATAGCAATGAGATATTGGGTTGTTTATGGGCACCTTTACCGACAAGACAAGCGGAAAATGCAAATTCAGTCTCAATTTGTATACAGACTGAAACTGAACCGATCAAAAGTTGTCTGCAACTGCACGTAAAGGTGGCCATACACCATACAATTTATTTTAAATTTCTTTTCAATTTTTCTAATTAATTGTAACATTTAAAGTGAGTGGGAATCGATATAAAAAAAAATAATGGAGCTAGTCTACTTTAGGGGACCCACCGCAAATCCCCATAGACAATTTCACCTGGGCTGCAAAACGGAACAAATGTCTTCCGTTTGCTTGTTTAAACCTCCACAAGCCTTATATCCTTGGGTAGCTAAGCAGGACCTCTAACGAATTTTGCGGTTTCGGTCAAAAAAAAGTTGGAACTGACTGTACAGGAGCCGCCGAATGGCCGCAATTTCGGGTCCGTCAGCCATCTTTGTTCTGCTCTGCAGGTCGTTTCTTCCTCCTCATTGGAGGGATTGTTAGGTGGGGGCGTGCCAGCTTCTGTCAGCAGCTAACAAACCCTCCAATGAGGAGAAAGAAAGGACCTGCACAGCAGAAGGAAGATGGCCGACGGAACCGAGATGTAGTCCGTTCGGCGGCTCCTACACAGCCCATTTCAACTTTTTTTGGACCGAAAACCTCACAGTTCGTTACAGGATATGCTTACCTATCCGTGGGTATAAGGCTTGTGGGGGTTTAAACAAGGTGAAAGCGGACATTTGTTCCGTTTCTGCAGACCAGCTGAAAGTGTCTATGGGGATTTGCGGTGGGTCCCCTAAAGTAGACTAGCTCCAAAATAATAATTTAGATACTTACCTAAGAAGAGGGAAGGCTCTGGGTTCTATTGAGCAGCGTTCCCCAACCCTGTCCTCAAGGCCCACCAACAGTGCATGTGTTGTGGTGACTTCCTCTTGAAGCTCATCAAGAGAATGCCAAGAGTGTGCAAAGCAGTAATCAAAGCAAAAGGTGGCTACTTTGCAGAACCTAGAATATGACATATTTTCAGTTGTTTCACACTTTTCGGTTATGTACTATACTTCCACATGTGTTAAAGGGAACCTTAACTGTAGGGGAAAAAAGAAACTCACTCACCTGGGGCTTTGCCAAGCTTCCTGCAGCCGTCCTGTACCCGCGCCGGTCCTTCGGTGCCCTCCGGTCTCCCTCCGCGGCTAAGTTTCGTTTTCGGCCGACTACCAGTTGTCCTCCGGCAAAGCGTCCTCTTCTTTCGCATTCACCGACGTAAAGCGCGTCCATGGAACGCATATCCAGCCGTAAAGCGCGTCCGGATGACACGCTTTACGTCAGAATGCGGAAGAAGAGGACACTTTCCCGGAGGATGGCTGGCAGTCGGCCGAAAACAAAACTTAGCCGCGGAGGGAGACCGGAGGGCACCGAAGGACCGGCGCGGGCACAGGACGGCTGCAGGAGGCTTGGGAAAGCCCCCAGGTAAGTGAGGTTTTTTTTCCCCCACAGTTAAGGTTCCCTTTAATTCATAGTTTGGATGTGTGAATGTACAATGTTCATAGTCATGAAAATAAAGAAAACTCTTTGAATGAGAAGGTGTGTCCAAACTTTTGGTCTGTACTGTGTGTATATATCTATATATACATACACATATATATATATATATATATATATGGATAGTGTAATGGTTAAGGGCTCTGCCTCTGACACAGGAGACCTGGGTTCGAATCTCAGCTCTGCCTGTTCAGTAAGCCAGCACCTATTTCAGTAAGGAGTTTCTTGGGCAAGTCTCCTTAACACTGCTACTGCCTACTGAGTGCGCTCTAGTGGCTGCCTCGCAAGCGCTTTGAGTCCGACAGGAGAAAGGCGCTATACAAATACTGCATATATATATATATATATATATATATATATATATATATACATACACACACACACACACAGTAATATTAATAAAATAATATTCAGTTTTATAAAGTGACTGGAATGGAAAGTAACAGCGGTGAAAGTGATGCGTTTGGCACGAGTGTTGCAGGTGCTGATGACTGCCTACTGATGACAATCTTATGTCACGTTCATGCAGTTGGGAATCGGCCCAATCAGATGCAGGGGTCCATGATGGTGATTGGTCCAATGCTAAGATGAACATAAAATTAGCATGAAGTCAGTTATAATAACTGATTATGTTCCGGTATCTAGGCAACAGGTTAACCATTCGACAACTGCAGTGAGGCAAAACCTGGTTCTCATGTCACTATTGAACGATGGTCAGCTAGAGGAAAATCATTCCATGTCATGCTTATATTATGCAGATTATGCCACTGGAGAAACTGACCAATCATGTGTAGCAGCTGCTGCATGCCGATTGGTCCCTTCCCAAGCTGCCTAAATTTTCATAATTAATTTTAGCATCTCTCAGTGGCTATTCTGGTCTGGAACTTGTTCATTATGTGTAAGGAAGGGACAGGTGCCCTTTACTGTAATAATGTATCTAGCAGATCCCTCATCTGTCAGTAGGGCAATTATTGACCAATCATAGTGCAGCATTGCAGATCCAGGTGAGGAGCTTTAGCTATTGACATCAAACACCAAAAATGGGGAAAAAAGGGGAAGGGGTGGAGGGTACTGTAGCATGATTGCTGAGGCCAGATGGGCTGCTTTTAGTATTTCTGTAACTGCTGATCTCATGTGATTCTAGCACAGAATAGTCTGTAAGGTTTACTCACAATGTTGGGGGGGGAGTGTTGGGGGACATCCAGTGAGTGACAGCTGTGCAGTTTTAAACTATGACCAAAACAGTAACCTGAGGCTGCTGGGGGGGGGGGGGGGGACAGATCACCTAATCAGGACAGCTGAAAACTGGAAAACGCAGCATAGTGCGGTGAATCTGGATTTCTGCTGAGGTCACAGGGGGCGAGGTCAGAAACTGGTGACATCAGGCTAGATGTATGGAGTAGTGTAGGCTGGAGGTGGTTTGGGATGTGGTGGAATGGGGGATTCATAGTGTGAATGTGCAGCTGACAAATCTGCAGAAATTCTGTGATGTCATCATGGAGGAGAGTATCAATGGAAAGTTTCCAGCACACTGTGGAGTCCAAGCTGGGAATTACTGATGCTGTTCTGAGGCCGAGGCTGCGCACAGTATTAGTACAGCGTCCCTAATAAAGTGCTGATGGAGTGAAGTGAGTATTAATAATTACAGCTCTCCAGACAGTCCTCTACTTACACATGACTTCAGTTACATTTCATACATACAAAGTTCTCTCCATGTACAGAATGGTTTTTGCACTGGCATATTTTTGTATTGTTATTGTATTTTTGTTGTTACATGCTACAGTGTTGTCTAAACTGGTGTTAGTAGTTTAAAAGAAAGCCAAGATACACAACCTCTCAGGTTTTATACTTACCTGGGGCTTTCTCCAGCCCCCTTGAGGTCGCTCACTCCCTCGCCATCTCCATGGGCCGCTCCTGTCCCCTGCTGGACGGCCCAGTATTCTGGCCACGTTGCGCTTCACCGTAGGACAGGAGTGGCCCGGGGAGACGGTGAGGGACCGATCGGCATCAAGGGGGCTGGAGGAAGCCCCAGGTAAGTATAAAACCTGAGACTCAGGTACACTTTAACCAATTGGGGACCGGCTGCCTAACCCCCCTTAAGAACCAGGCGATTTTGCATCTGGCGGGGAGGGCGGGGGGATTTGCACGTTTGGGGGGAGGGGGTCAGGCAACCGGATCCCCTCTGTGGCTAGCTGGGGTGTGTCCCCGTGTGGTCAGATGTCCCCCCCCCCCCCTTCCTTTAAGCAGCAGCTTTTACTCACCTCCCAGACTCCAGCAATGAGCCGATGTGGACCCCTCCGCTCCGCCCGCCATCCCCACTCGTACTGACGCTAAGTTCCGGGTCGCGGCTTCATGACGTCATCAAGCCGGGATCCGACACTTATGTCAGAGCAAGTGGGAGTGCCGGCCAGAGCGGAGGGAAATGCCAATCGCCGGGGGAACAGCAGGAAGGTGAGTGGTTCTTCTTCTCCAACCCTACTGCCGCATCAGTAACAGGAATCACTACAATCCGCCGGTGTTCGTAGTGATCACTTGACCAGGAGCCATATGCGATGGCTCCTGGTCAGTAAGGGACATAGCTGGACGTAGATTCGTACTGCGTTGGTCCGCAAAAGGTTAAAACGCATTAAAACAGCCTAAACACATTGAGTCAGATTTATCAAGAGTGCCTGATTGGTGGGTTTTTAGAAATCCATGCAGAACTGTCTCAGGCATGTTAAGAAGTCATTACATAGCGCAGATTCCTTCTAAAACTGTTGTATAATAGGAGGAGCTAGGAAGGTCTCTCAGACAGTGCAGAGTGTGAGGGGAATTGTTGCTGAGGTAACCGATACACCTGCTGTATTGATAGCAGCAGGCTCTGCAGAGGAATTTAGCAGGTGCGGAGGAGCACATCACAAATCATGTCTAGCCTGCACTCTGCAATCATGTCTCGCCTGCAGTTCTACATCTGTAGAACTGCTATCAAGCACTTCTTAATCTGCGCCAGTTTAGGGATAGATTTGCACTTTTCTTAACTGTAGTTCAACAAAATGGGCCCGACTGAAATAACTTAGGAGATAATTTTCAAATAACTTGTCAGTAATCTGCTATTGAAAAAGTACCAAAAAGCCAAAAAGTAGGTGAGGAAATAAAGTTCTAATTATTCTGAGTACAGGTCCGAGAGAAAAAAAAAATCTGCTTTCTTGGGGCTTCCCCCAGCCCCGGAGGGGACCCCCGGGACACTGGAGCTGCAGCGAGGGACAGATCGGCTACCAGGGTCGGGGGGAAACCCCAAATAAGTAGATCTTTTTTTCCCTCGCATCTATTCTATAAAGGACAACTGAAGTGAGAGGAAAACGAAGGCTGCCATATTTATTTCCTTCTAAATAATACAAGTTGCCTGGCAGGCAGCTCTGCTGGTCTATTTGGCTGTAGTAGTGTATAAATCACACCAGAAACAAGCATGTGACTAAACTTGTCAGATCTGACAATATCAGAAACACCTGATCTGCTGCATGCTTGTTCAGGGGCTGTGGCTGAAAGTATTGGAGGCAGAGGATCAGCAGGATAGCCAGGCAACTGGTATTGCTTAAATGTAAATAAATATGGCAGCTTTCATATTACTCTCGCTTTAGTTGTCCTGTAAAAGGTATTTTATTGATAAGATATGAAAATATTACCTAGAAGAAAACATGAATTGGATCAGACCCAATGTTTGGTAAGATCATCTGTTTTCTGCTTTACTGCCTGTATTGTCCAAACCATAAGGCTGCTAGTCACTGGTTGTCACTAAGGATGCTCTGCTGAACTTCAGCAACTCTCCACGGTTGGATGAAAATCAGATTATGACCTATCTGCTACCCCCCCCCCCCCCCCCAAAGACACACACACACACATGACTGCTATCTAGGCTCTGCATTGGTGCATATGACATAAGAAGGAGCGTGACCAGGAGTAGGCAGAGGCATACCCAGGGACAGGAAGACACATAATGTGAGTGAGATGGCGAGATTCTGAACTTGGAGGTTCAGCAGAACTAAACCGCCAACAAGAACCTCATCCAGGTTGTCCTGCGCACAACATGCAGCACTTCCTGCAGTTCAGGACATTGGTCTCTTCTGCTGGACCACATCCTGTGCGAATATAGTCAGATGGTCACTATCGTTACTTTGCCATGTGCCAACGTGCCACACTCTATGTTGCAGCTGCTCCTGGTTAGGCGGTGATGCCGGGCAACAAACGTGACACTTCAAATGTTACATAACGTGACTCTCGGCCTATCTGCAGAGCAGCTTGTAAAGTTTCTGTCCACTAATAATGGTATGGGATAATCTGCTTTCCCCTCTTATATAATCACAATACATTACTGGGATTGCTACGGTAAAAGCAGCTTTGTGTTCAATAAAAAGAATGGAAGAATGGCTGGTCTTGGGGGCGGGGGCGTTATTTAAGAAACATCCCGTGTATGTCCATCTGCCGGGAGACCAATATAGACTGCAGGAACATGGCCCCCCAGGCGCGCTCCATCACATGACGCTCAGAGAATAGGGGTCCCGCTCTCCTCTCCGTCCTACAGGTGGGCACTGGGATTAGCGCACACAAAGAGGACAGACGTACAATCATATACATGTCTGGGAATCCCAGGCATCAAACACAAGAAAAACTGATAGCTAAGTGAAGAATCAGAATCTACGTTTTCCAGTTGTTTTCACAGTGACACATTATTAGGGAGGCACAGCTGTTTTCCCTGTTTATTAACATTTTCTTGCCGCTTGGAGGCACTGAGCATCACAACATGGAATACAGTGTCCTGCTAAGAGGTGTCCCAAATGGTGTACATGAATTTCGGGCACATGGGAAATCGGGCGCAGGAACAGCGCCTATAGAAGAATATCGGTACACTTACCAATACTCTACTATTTAAAGCGTTATTTTTCATTAGTAAAATATCAGTATTTGTTACTGATGTTTTACTACAGCAAAGCCTAAGGCCTTGTTCACACTAGGGATGTTTCTGTGCGCTTTTCAGAGCGTGTTGCGCTGTGCGTTAAGCACAGGAAATTGCATTATCATTAACTTGAATGTGTCTGGTTCACACCTATGCGTTGCGCTGAGCTGCGTTACAAAACCACAGATTTGCATGCATTTCTGTGCATTGAGCTTTAAAGCACACATCAATGCAAGTGAATAGGTACGCTTTTTTAGCGCACAGAAACGCATGCATTTTTTTACCCCTAAATAAAATAAAATTTCATTTGAAAACAAATCTTTATTGACAACTGCTACTGCTACAATAAGAATAGCTTGCTTATAAAAAAAAAACCGCACCACAACGCACTGAAACACGCACCAACGCATGCGTTTTTTATCATGCGCTTTTACACGTTTCTGAAAATGCCCAATGTGAATGAGGCTTTACCCTCCTCTCACACAGAACTCTCCATTACTGATACCTAACCTGGACCCCCCTGGTGGTGCCTAACCCTAACGGACCCCACCTGGAGGTGCCTAACCCTAACTGCCCCCCCCCCCTGGAGGTGCCTAACCTGAACTGCCCCCCCCCCCCTGGAGGTGCCTAACCTGAACTGCCCCCCCCCCCCTGGAGGTGCCTAACCCGAACTGCCCCCCCCCCTGGTGGTGCCTAACCCTAACTGCCCCCCCTGGAGGTGCCTAGCCCTAACTGCCCCCCTGGTGGTGCCTAACCCTAACTAGCCCCCCTGGTGGTGCCTAACCCTAACTGACCCCCCTGGTGGTGCCTAACCCTAACTAGCCCCCCTGGTGGTGCCTAACCCTAACTGACCCCCCTGGTGGTGCCTAACCCTAACTGACCCCCCCCCCCCGGTGGTGCCTAACCCTAACTGACCCCACCTGGAGGTGCCTAACCCTAACTGCCCCCCCCCCTGGAGGTGCCTAACCTGAACTGCCCCCCCCCTGGAGGTGCCTAACCCGAACTGCCCCCCCCCCCTGGTGGTGCCTAACCCTAACTGACCCCCCTGGAGGTGCCTAACCCTAACTGCCCCCCCTGGAGGTGCCTAGCCCTAACTGCCCCCCTGGTGGTGCCTAACCCTAACTGACCCCCCTGGTGGTGCCTAACCCTAACTGACCCCCCCCCCCCCCCCCGGTGGTGCCTAACCCTAACTGACCCCACCTGGAGGTGCCTAACCCTAACTGCCCCCCCCCCCTGGAGGTGCCTAACCTGAACTGCCCCCCCCCTGGAGGTGCCTAACCCGAACTGCCCCCCCCCCCCTGGTGGTGCCTAACCCTAACTGACCCCCCTGGAGGTGCCTAACCCTAACTGCCCCCCCTGGAGGTGCCTAGCCCTAACTGCCCCCCTGGTGGTGCCTAACCCTAACTAGCCCCCCGTGGTGGTGCCTAACCCTAACTGGCCCCCCCTGGTGGTGCTTAACCCTAACTGTCCCCCCCCTGGTGGTGCCTAACCCTAACTGGCCCCCCCTGGTGGTGCCTAACCCTAACTAGCCCCCCTGGTGGTGCTTAACCCTAACTGTCCGCCCTGCACAAATCCCTTACCTGATAATTACCAGAGGTACTGCCTGGCACCCGAATTTTCCCTTTGTTGACGAAATAAAGCGAGAACCCCGCAAAAAAAAAAAAAAAAGATAATTATCACACGTGGTCATATTTTCAATGAAAATCTAAGGCTGCACCCGATTTGTCCAGAAGTCACATGTGCCCGATTTGCCTGATACCATCCTAATTTACTGCCCGAGCGTGTTACTTTCATAATAAAAAGTCACATTTCTAACATGCCTGCTGAAGCAATAAGCGTATGCACAACAGCAGAGAGCCCTACTGGGGTCCCTTCTGCCTGAAAGGCGATGAAGACTGAAAACACTGAAGAAAGGCTCTGTAGTTAGTAAAACATACCTGTTAGCTCGGTTACTGAGTTATGGATATAGTGGAAACTCAAGACTGGTTCTCTTTAAGGCACCAAATATGAAAATACACATTACTTTAAGAAGCACAAAGCAAACATTTCTGATAAAAGTTTTTGTTTTGGGAAAAAAGGCGTTAATCCAATTCAAACATTTATTTCAAATAGAGGCAGAGTCCATGGGAATGAGGGACCCTCCGCTATCCATCATGTGGCCCAAAGGCCAAAATGTTTAGTTTTGTGTGATACCTCCTTTATTATTGCATTCATAGAGTACACTAGAAAACTCAGCGGGAGGCGGAACCCACTCTACTGGGTACAGCCGAAGTCTAAATAGTGGACAACACAGTTCTGTTGCCATGGATCTGATTCCAAACCCAGTGCTGTTGTCATGGATCTGTATTCCAAACCCAGTGCTGTTGCCATGGATCTGTATGCCAAACCCAGTGCTGTTGTCATGGATCTGTATTCCAAACCCAGTGCTGTTGCCATGGATCTGTATGCCAAACATGATTCTGTTGCCATAGTTCCACTTGTTAAAATTTAGGAAATTAAAGATGGCTGCTAATTAAAATGGAAAAGTTATTTTTAATAACATTAGATTACAAAGTATCTTGTTTGGCACTGATGAATATTACAATATTGATGAATATTACATTATCATTATTTTTAAGTAAAGTTTTGCTTTAAAAAAAGGCAATTTGTCAGAGTATTCTATTCACCAACAATATTAATTTATTTTATTATTGATTTTTACTCCTAGAAAACGATAGCAAGTTTTCAGAGCCTGTTTTCATAGGGCTGCAGCCTTGTGTGCACCTGCCCTGCTAACACAAACACAATCCAACGTAGCTTGCCTTACTTACTAATCACAAGTCTCTAAGTTCTCACGCTGCTTCTGCATCCTGACTGCACCCTCAAACCGCTTCCCCAGGAAACGGAGCTACTTAGTCTGAGTTCCAGGTAAGCAGGAAGGATGGAGGGGCAGCAGAAAAATTTGAGGACTGGCAGCGTAAGTAAGTGATTTGACCTTTGTTACTCTAGAATTAGCAGGATAAAGAGCTGAGAGTGGAGAACAAGATTTTATGCTGCAATTTTATGTAAACAAACAGGCCTCTGCTTTCTCCACCCAAGACTAAAATCAATAAAAAGTAATATTATTTGCATTATCGAATATGATGATATGGATGAAGCTGGGTGCAGGTGCAAAGAGTATACAAACCTGGGACAAGGCAGTGGCTGGATCCAAGCTGCTGGAAACACAGTGCCCTGGACTCTGGAACGCTTGCTTACAACTATAAGAATTGGAAGAACACCACAAGTTGGATGTGCAGCAGGAATGCAGCCAATGGCCACCAGAGACCAGAACACAGTGTGTCAACTAGTAACTGCCTCTGCTTGGGTGAGTATACCTTGTACACCTGCACTAATCTCCACCCAAGCTGTAATACGGTACTCTAAGAGTTCTTCTTTCAGGCATGAAGATCTTGTCTTCAGCTTTCATCTGTTGAGTTTTCTGGTATTTGATATTCACATTTGCCCGGAAAATCCCTTTAAGGCTAAAGTGCAAACATTAGACTGACCGCAAGCCAGAGGTCGTCACACAGCTGGTAACAGTCCATCACTGCAGAATAAGGCACATGTGGGGAAAAATAACTATACATGTCAAGACAAATAACATCATACATAACAATGTCTAGTTTCATAATAAACCTAAGTCAACATAAAAAAAACTAATATTCCTTATATATACACACGTCTGAGGCACTGAACTGTGTGCAAGTGAGCCTTGGGCCAGGAAGTGGAGGTTGTACAGGAAGTGGCTGCAAAACAAATGAGGCACAGGACAAGAATGGGCGGTTGAAAAGTTATGGCAGAGGACAGGAATGGGAGGTTGTACAGTTATAGCAGAGGACAGGAATGGCCGGTTGTACAGTTATAGCAGAGGACAGGAATGGGCGGTTGTAGAGTTATAGCAGAGGACAGGAATGGCCGGTTGTAGAGTTATAGCAGAGGACAGGAATGGCCGGTTGTACAGTTATGGCAGAGGACAGGAATGGGTGGTTGTAGAGTTATGGCAGAGGACAGGAATGGGAGGTTGTACAGTTATAGCAGAGGACAGGAATGGCCGGTTGTACAGTTATGGCAGAGGACAGGAATGGGTGGTTGTAGAGTTATGGCAGAGGACAGGAATGGGAGGTTGTACAGTTATAGCAGAGGACAGGAATGGGAGGTTGTACAGTTATGGCAGAGGACAGGAATGGGTGGTTGTAGAGTTATGGCAGAGGACAGGAATGGCCGGTTGTACAGTTATGGCAGAGGACAGGAATGGGCGGTTGTAGAGTTATGGCAGAGGACAGGAATGGGAGGTTGTACAGTTATGGCAGAGGACAGGAATGGGCGGTTGTAGAGTTATGGCAGAGGACAGGAATGGGCGGTTGTAGAGTTATGGCAGAGGACAGGAATGGCCGGTTGTACAGTTATGGCAGAGGACAGGAATGGGTGGTTGTAGAGTTATGGCAGAGGACAGGAATGGGAGGTTGTACAGTTATAGCAGAGGACAGGAATGGCCGGTTGTACAGTTATGGCAGAGGACAGGAATGGGTGGTTGTAGAGTTATGGCAGAGGACAGGAATGGGAGGTTGTACAGTTATAGCAGAGGACAGGAATGGCCGGTTGTACAGTTATGGCAGAGGACAGGAATGGGTGGTTGTAGAGTTATGGCAGAGGACAGGAATGGGAGGTTGTACAGTTATAGCAGAGGACAGGAATGGGAGGTTGTACAGTTATGGCAGAGGACAGGAATGGGTGGTTGTAGAGTTATGGCAGAGGACAGGAATGGCCGGTTGTACAGTTATGGCAGAGGACAGGAATGGGCGGTTGTAGAGTTATGGCAGAGGACAGGAATGGGAGGTTGTACAGTTATGGCAGAGGACAGGAATGGGCGGTTGTAGAGTTATGGCAGAGGACAGGAATGGGCGGTTGTAGAGTTATGGCAGAGGACAGGAATGGGTGGTTGTAGAGTTATGGCAGAGGACAGGAATGGCCGGTTGTACAGTTATGGCAGAGGACAGGAATGGGAGGTTGTACAGTTATGGCAGAGGACAGGAATGGGCGGTTGTAGAGTTATGGCAGAGGACAGGAATGGCCGGTTGTACAGTTATGGCAGAGGACAGGAATGGGTGGTTGTAGAGTTATGGCAGAGGACAGGAATGGCCGGTTGTACAGTTATGGCAGAGGACAGGAATGGGCGGTTGTAGAGTTATGGCAGAGGACAGGAATGGGAGGTTGTACAGTTATGGCAGAGGACAGGAATGGGCGGTTGTAGAGTTATGGCAGAGGACAGGAATGGCCGGTTGTACAGTTATGGCAGAGGACAGGAATGGGCGGTTGTAGAGTTATGGCAGAGGACAGGAATGGGAGGTTGTACAGTTATGGCAGAGGACAGGAATGGGTGGTTGTAGAGTTATGGCAGAGGACAGGAATGGGAGGTTGTACAGTTATAGCAGAGGACAGGAATGGCCGGTTGTACAGTTATGGCAGAGGACAGGAATGGGCGGTTGTAGAGTTATGGCAGAGGACAGGAATGGGAGGTTGTACAGTTACAGCAGAGGACAGGAATGGCCGGTTGTACAGTTATGGCAGAGGACAGGAATGGGCGGTTGTAGAGTTATGGCAGAGGACAGGAATGGGAGGTTGTACAGTTATGGCAGAGGACAGGAATGGCCGGTTGTACAGTTATGGCAGAGGACAGGAATGGGCGGTTGTAGAGTTATGGCAGAGGACAGGAATGGGTGGTTGTAGAGTTATAGCAGAGGACAGGAATGGGAGGTTGTACAGTTATGGCAGAGGACAGGAATGGCCGGTTGTACAGTTATGGCAGAGGACAGAAATGGGTGGTTGTACAGTTATGGCAGAGGACAGGAATGGCCGGTTGTACAGTTATGGCAGAGGACAGGAATGGGTGGTTGTAGAGTTATGGCAGAGGACAGGAATGGGAGGTTGTACAGTTATAGCAGAGGACAGGAATGGCCGGTTGTACAGTTATGGCAGAGGACAGGAATGGGAGGTTGTACAGTTACAGCAGAGGACAGGAATGGCCGGTTGTACAGTTATGGCAGAGGACAGGAATGGCCGGTTGTACAGTTATGGCAGAGGACAGAAATGGGTGGTTGTAGAGTTATGGCAGAGGACAGGAATGGGAGGTTGTACAGTTATAGCAGAGGACAGGAATGGCCGGTTGTACAGTTATGGCAGAGGACAGGAATGGCCGGTTGTACAGTTATGGCAGAGGACAGGAATGGCCGGTTGTACAGTTATGGCAGAGGACAGAAATGGGTGGTTGTAGAGTTATGGCAGAGGACAGGAATGGGAGGTTGTACAGTTATAGCAGAGGACAGGAATGGCCGGTTGTACAGTTATGGCAGAGGACAGGAATGGGAGGTTGTACAGTTACAGCAGAGGACAGGAATGGCCGGTTGTACAGTTATGGCAGAGGACAGGAATGGGCGGTTGTAGAGTTATGGCAGAGGACAGGAATGGGTGGTTGTAGAGTTATAGCAGAGGACAGGAATGGGAGGTTGTACAGTTATGGCAGAGGACAGGAATGGCCGGTTGTACAGTTATGGCAGAGGACAGAAATGGGTGGTTGTACAGTTATGGCAGAGGACAGGAATGGCCGGTTGTACAGTTATGGCAGAGGACAGGAATGGGTGGTTGTAGAGTTATGGCAGAGGACAGGAATGGGAGGTTGTACAGTTATGGCAGAGGACAGGAATGGGTGGTTGTAGAGTTATGGCAGAGGACAGGAATGGGAGGTTGTACAGTTATAGCAGAGGACAGGAATGGCCGGTTGTACAGTTATGGCAGAGGACAGGAATGGGAGGTTGTACAGTTACAGCAGAGGACAGGAATGGCCGGTTGTACAGTTATGGCAGAGGACAGGAATGGCCGGTTGTACAGTTATGGCAGAGGACAGAAATGGGTGGTTGTAGAGTTATGGCAGAGGACAGGAATGGGAGGTTGTACAGTTATAGCAGAGGACAGGAATGGCCGGTTGTACAGTTATGGCAGAGGACAGGAATGGCCGGTTGTACAGTTATGGCAGAGGACAGAAATGGGTGGTTGTAGAGTTATGGCAGAGGACAGGAATGGGAGGTTGTACAGTTATAGCAGAGGACAGGAATGGCCGGTTGTACAGTTATGGCAGAGGACAGGAATGGGAGGTTGTACAGTTACAGCAGAGGACAGGAATGGCCGGTTGTACAGTTATGGCAGAGGACAGGAATGGGCGGTTGTAGAGTTATGGCAGAGGACAGGAATGGGTGGTTGTAGAGTTATAGCAGAGGACAGGAATGGGAGGTTGTACAGTTATGGCAGAGGACAGGAATGGCCGGTTGTACAGTTATGGCAGAGGACAGAAATGGGTGGTTGTACAGTTATGGCAGAGGACAGGAATGGCCGGTTGTACAGTTATGGCAGAGGACAGGAATGGGTGGTTGTAGAGTTATGGCAGAGGACAGGAATGGGAGGTTGTACAGTTATAGCAGAGGACAGGAATGGCCGGTTGTACAGTTATGGCAGAGGACAGGAATGGGCGGTTGTAGAGTTATGGCAGAGGACAGGAATGGGTGGTTGTAGAGTTATGGCAGAGGACAGGAATGGGAGGTTGTACAGTTATAGCAGAGGACAGGAATGGCCGGTTGTACAGTTATGGCAGAGGACAGGAATGGGCGGTTGTAGAGTTATGGCAGAGGACAGGAATGGGAGGTTGTACAGTTACAGCAGAGGACAGGAATGGCCGGTTGTACAGTTATGGCAGAGGACAGGAATGGGTGGTTGTAGAGTTATGGCAGAGGACAGGAATGGGTGGTTGTAGAGTTATGGCAGAGGACAGGAATGGGAGGTTGTACAGTTATAGCAGAGGACAGGAATGGCCGGTTGTACAGTTATGGCAGAGGACAGGAATGGGTGGTTGTAGAGTTATGGCAGAGGACAGGAATGGGTGGTTGTAGAGTTATGGCAGAGGACAGGAATGGGAGGTTGTACAGTTATAGCAGAGGACAGGAATGGCCGGTTGTACAGTTATGGCAGAGGACAGGAATGGGTGGTTGTAGAGTTATGGCAGAGGACAGGAATGGGTGGTTGTAGAGTTATAGCACAGGGCTGGAAGATGTTCAGTTGACAATTTTTGACCCCAAACCATGAGGAACAAGATATTGTGCAGAGCTTACAAAGCCAGAAAGGCCACTGTACAGGAACCTTTAGGTCCATGAATCAATATCTGATCTGAGATCTTAGGGGCATTAAGGTTCTGCTTGTTTTTCAGAATGGTAGCAAGAAAAAAAACAAAGGTATTGGTAATCAATAGTCCACAAATCGCTGCTATGCTTAAAAGTCTGAGGAATAGGGTAGTAAAAAAAAATGTATGTAACAATGGTTGAACTGAGAACCTCAGCCAATGGAAGTGGTGCTTCCTTACATCACTGGTTCATCTAGAAGCTCAAAGCCCACCGCAATCCACTTGTACGGCCAACCGATTGACCTGTTTCTTTGGCACACGTAGTTGAGGCTCCACCAACATTAGTGAAGACCAAGGCACAGAAGTTGTGGTTCCACATGAACAGTGGTTGGCAAGAAATATGAGGAACATTAAGGCACGAGGATAATGAAGGTCAAGAAGGTGAGGGGGTGGAGCACAGGCAGAACCTGAACTCAGGAGTTTAGGTACAGAGAAACGTGGTGCCACTTAAGAATGTCTGAGCTGTAACCATGATGAGCTGAAAGGTTTGGATCCATGGGGCGTTTGTGGGCTCAGGAACACGAGGCAGAGGAAGTTGCTTTGACCTTGAGGCTCAGAAACGTACGACACACTGGAGCGCTAGAAGACTTAGTAACCGTCCTCTCCATAAAACACTATTGTATCCAGTGCTCTATTAGAGAAGGTCGCTCAGCAAGCTTCCATTGTGTCTGACGGGCAGAACGAGTCATGTCAGTTATTTCCATTTTGACGTAGTGTAGAGAAGAAAAGGAGAGGCTCAGTATTCACTCCAGAGAACGGCTTTCCTCCCTCGATCCACACTGACCACATATTCTCCAGACATGGACCAGGCAACCGCATTGACCGAAGTACTAGAAAGAGAGGGAAATACAGGTGACAAATTAGCAGTTTTTCAGACACACAGGGCCACATGCAATTAACTTTTCCTGAGTTTTCTTCCACCTGGCTGCAATAGCAGCATAGGGGGCGATATTTTGGCTGGGAACGCGAAGAATCACTCGCGTTCCCATGCCTGTCGGGTCCTGACGGCAAAAGTGGAAGTGGTCACCGGCGGGGACGGGAGGATCAGCGAGACACGGCGAGGGCACCAATCAGCTGCAGGGGGCTGAGGGAAGCCTCAGGTGAGTAAAACTCATTTTTTTTGGACACTTAAGTGCCTCTTTAAGTTAACTCTTCAATCCTTAAAATAACTCAAGAATTCTAAAGTTAAAGAATTCTAAAGAATTAACCGTGTGTGAAAATAACTCCAGAGGTAAGATAACTCTCTCACTGTGTGGAGGTAAGTTTTCTCTTGCCTTATTATCTCCAGCATGATCTTAGTGATTTGAGGCCATTTAATATCTCCTAGGAAAAAGCTTAGCAGAAAAAGTGAGTTGAAAAGGTGCCATAGAGAATACAGAATACTTCTTGGTAACAGTTGTACTGGACAGTGTAACATTCTCAATATGCTTCTATTTGTTTTTACGATATCCGGTGTCTCTGTTTGGAATACACTGAAAGTTCTTCATAACGTTGAAAATAAAGTCTGATGTAATAAATTAGCAGGTATGCAGCTGCAGTCATATCGGCTGTACTAAATGTATTGATTGTTCAGTGACAACTGAAGTGAGAGGGATATGGAGGCTGCCATATTTATTTCCTTTGAAACAATTCCAGATGCCGGGCAGCCCTGCTGATCTATTTGGCTGCAGTAGTGTCTGAATCACACACCTGAAACAAGCAAGCAGCTAATCCTAAAATCTAGGGATAAAATACACTAGTACAGTTCCACCCCAGAGCACTATGCAACCAATATATACAAAATACTCCAAAGACTTGAGGGTGGTTGTTTTTTTTGTAGGAACCTGCCTGCCTGCATGTAGCTTT
This sequence comes from Hyperolius riggenbachi, assembly GCF_040937935.1. Classification (NCBI taxonomy): domain Eukaryota; kingdom Metazoa; phylum Chordata; class Amphibia; order Anura; family Hyperoliidae; genus Hyperolius; species Hyperolius riggenbachi. Next base: position 23,320,470 of record NC_090647.1, read on the forward strand.
TGGTTCTGTATATTGGATCCTTGTATGACCTGTCTACATTACACTGCAATCGAGGAGAATTTGTATCTATGAAGAATAAAGACTGATACTGTTACGATAAAAAAACCTTTAAGTCTTTGGACTGTTTTTGTATATATGCAGCTAATCCGGTCAGATCTGACAATGTCAGAAACACCTGATTTGCTGCATGCTTGTTCAGGGGCTATGGCTAAAAGTATTAGGGTACGTACAGACATACGATAACGATCGTTCGTTCTGAACGACGAACGATGTTAAAGGAGGTATCGGCCGATGATCGTTTGAAGAAAGGCTACTTTGAACATCGTTCGTGTACGAACGATCTTGGAACGAGCGTTGCGTGCGCAACATGATGTATAAACTGATTTCAAACACAAGTGTCAAAAAGAACTGTTTGAGCATGTGCAAAGCGTTGAGAACGAACAATCAACGACCGATCGTTGTACAGACATTACTTTTTGAACGATGGTCGTTGGAAAAGATCTGGCAGAATGGATCGTTCTTTACCAACGACATATCTCGTTGGTCGGTCGTTTTAATGATCGTTCGTGCACTTTTTACGAACGATCGTCGGGCAATGCCGTCGGTAACAATCGTTTCAAACGACTATAGTCGCATGTCTGTACGCACCCTTAGAGACAAAGGCTCAGCAGGGCTGCCAGGAAACTCGTATTGCTTAAAAGGAAATCAATATGGCAGCCTCCATATCTCTCCCCCTTCAGTTGTCCTTTAATTCTTCCTGTGGGAGCTCCATAGGACGGCAATAGCACAAACTCCAAAATCACTAACATGTCCGTAACCCTCACTATCTTTTCAAGGGAGCCTAAATGCTTTTTTTCTTAAAAATTCCAGTGCAGTTTTTGATAAAATACTCTCCATCTCTCTATCGTTAGTAATAACAAGCCTGCTGTCCCAGCATTTATAAACCTCCCTGGCGTTAACTCCGAACATTGCTCAAAATGCTATGCAGGAATAGGGAAACTGCTCAGGCTGAGCCATTCTAAAATGAAGGGGAAAGTGCTGGTGCCATCTGCTGGCTGAAAAACATCCCTGCATCCTTGTACCGCTTTGCAGCTGTCTAGTGGCTGAAATAACTAAATGCAGCTGATGGCCTCTTCTGTACCTCTGATTAAAGGAGAGCTGTAATGAGATGTATATGGAGGCTGCCATATTTATTTCCTTTTAAGCAATACCAGTTGCCTGGCAGTCCTGCTCAGCTTTCTGCCTGCAGTAGTGTCTAAATCACACCAGATACAAGCATGCAGCTAATCTTGTCAGATGTGACAATAATGTCAGAAACACCTGATCTGCCGCATGCTTGTTCAGGGTCTACGGCTGAAAGTATTAGAGGCAGAGGATCAGCAGGACATCCAGGCAACTGGTATTGCTTAAAAGGAAATAAATATGGCAGCCTCCATAACCCTCTCACTACAGTTTTCCTTTAAAGCACCCTGGACAAAGCTAGCTGAGGTAAGCACAGAGGTATATTCACTCTGGCTCCACCTACCTCTGTGCGTTGTGCGTTCCTGGCAGATCGCTGGGCATTCAGTGATCGAGGGCTGCTGTACAGGCGCCGGATATCAGCAGAGGCCGTTATCGACTGCTCCAACCGACTTTAAAGCATACCAGAGCCAAAAGGCTCTGGTACAAAGTGAAGCTGTACTGGGTGGGGCATAATAAAATACTCACCACGCCTCCCGTTCCCCTCCGCTCTTCTCTGGTCAGTCCCTTTCTCCTGGGCGACTCCAAACCCAGACATACTGCGCCGCACATGCTCAGTATGTCCGCTCTGCTCCCCTGTGGCCGCGTAGTGATGTCACAGGACTATAGATGCAGACATACTGCGCTGCACATGCTCAGTATGTCCGCTCTGGTCCCCTGTGGCCGCGTAGTGATGTCACAGGACTATAGATACAGACATACTGCGCTGCACATGTGCAGTATGTCCGCTCTGCTCCCCTGTGGCCGCGTAGTGATGTCACAGGACTATAGATGCAGACATACTGCGCCGCACATGCGCAGTATGTCGGCTCTGCTCCCCTGTGGCCGCGTAGTGATGTCACAGGACTATAGATACAGACATACTGCGCTGCACATGTGCAGTATGTCCGCTCTGCTCCCCTGTGGCCGCGTAGTGATGTCACAGGACTATAGATACAGACATACTGCGCTGCACATGTGCAGTATGTCCGCTCTGCTCCCCTGTGGCCGCGTAGTGATGTCACAGGACTATAGATGCAGACATACTGCGCCGCACATGCGCAGTATGTCCGCTCTGCTCCCCTGTGGCCGCGTAGTGATGTCACAGGACTATAGATGCAGACATACTGCGCCGCACATGCACAGTATGTCGGCTCTGCTCCCCTGTGGCCGCGTAGTGATGTCACAGGACTATAGATACAGACATACTGCGCCGCACATGCGCAGTATGTCCGCTCTGCTCCCCTGTGGGCGCGTAGTGATGTCACAGGACTATAGATGCAGACATACTGCGCTGCACATGCTCAGTATGTCCGCTCTGCTCCCCTGTGGCTGCGTAGTGATGTCACAGGACTATAGATGCAGACATACTGCGCTGCACATGTGCAGTATGTCCGCTCTGCTCCCCTGTGGCCGCGTAGTGATGTCACAGGACTATAGATGCCAACATACTGCGCTGCACATGCTCAGTATGTCCGCTCTGCTCCCCTGTGGGCGCATAGTGATGTCACAGGACTATAGATGCAGACATACTGCGCTGCACATGCTCAGTATGTCCGCTCTGCCCCCCTGTGGCCGCGTAGTGATGTCACAGGACTATAGATGCAGACATACTGCGCTGCACATGCTCAGTATGTCCGCTCTGCTCCCCTGTGGCCGCGTAGTGATGTCACAGGACTATAGATGCAGACATACTGCGCCGCACATGTGCAGTATGTCCGCTCTGCTCCCCTGTGGCCGCGTAGTGATGTCACAGGACTATAGATGCCGACATACTGCGCTGCACATGCTCAGTATGTCCGCTCTGCTCCCCTGTGGGCGCATAGTGATGTCACAGGGCTATAGATGCAGACATACTGCGCTGCACATGCTCAGTATGTCCGCTCTGCTCCCCTGTGGCCGCGTAGTGATGTCACAGGGCTATAGATGCAGACATACTGTGCTGCACGTGCGCAGTATGTCCGCTCTGCCCCCCTGTGGCCGCGTAGTGATGTCACAGGACTATAAATGCAGACATACTGCGCTGCACATGCTCAGTATGTCCGCTCTGCCCCCTGTGGCTGCGTAGTGATGTCACAGGACTATAGATGCAGACATACTGCGCTGCACATGCTCAGTATGTCCGCTCTGCTCCCCTGTGGCCGCGTAGTGATGTCACAGGACTATAGATGCAGACATACTGCGCCGCACATGTGCAGTATGTCCGCTCTGCTCCCCTGTGGGCGCGTAGTGATGTCACAGGACTATAGATGGAAACATACTGCGCTGCACATGCTCAGTATGTCCGCTCTGCTCCCCTGTGGCCGCGTAGTGATGTCACAGGACTATAGATGCAGACATACTGCGCCGCACATGTGCAGTATGTCCGCTCTGCTCCCCTGTGGGCGCGTAGTGATGTCACAGGACTATAGATGCAGACATACTGTGCTGCACATGCTCAGTATGTCCGCTCTGCTCCCCTGTGGCCGCGTAGTGATGTCACAGGACTATAGATGCAGACATAATGCGCCGCACATGCTCAGTATGTCCTCTCTGCTCCCCTGTGGGCGCGTAGTGATGTCACAGGACTATAGATGCAGACATACTGCGCCGCACATGCTCAGTATGTCCGCTTTGCTCCCCTGTGGCCGCATAGTGATGTCACAGGACTATAGATGCAGACATACTGCGCCACACATGCTCAGTATGTCCGCTCTGCTCCCCTGTGGCCGCGTAGTGATGTCACAGGACTATAGATGCAGACATACTGCGCTGCACATGCTCAGTATGTCCGCTCTGCTCCCCTGTGGCCGCGTAGTGATGTCACAGGACTATAGATGCAGACATACTGCGCTGCACATGCTCAGTATGTCCGCTCTGCTCCCCTGTGGCCGTGTAGTGATGTCACAGGACTATAGATGCAGACATACTGCGCCGCACATGCTCAGTATGTCCGCTCTGCTCCCCTGTGGCCGCATAGTGATGTCACAGGACTATAGATGCAGACATACTGCGCCACACATGCTCAGTATGTCCGCTCTGCTCCCCTGTGGCTGCGTAGTGATGTCACAGGACTATAGATACAGACATACTGCGCTGCACATGTGCAGTATGTCCGCTCTGCCCCCCTGTGGGCGCGTAGTGATGTCACAGGACTATAGATGCAGACATACTGTGCTGCACATGTGCAGTATGTCCGCTCTGCCCCCCTGTGGCTGCGTAGTGATGTCACAGGACTATAGATGCAGACATACTGCGCTGCACATGCTCAGTATGTCCGCTCTGCTCCCCTGTGGCCGCGTAGTGATGTCACAGGACTATAGATGGAAACATACTGCGCTGCACATGCTCAGTATGTCCGCTCTGCTCCCCTGTGGCCGCGTAGTGATGTCACAGGACTATAGATGCAGACATACTGCGCCGCACATGCTCAGTATGTCCGCTCTGCTCCCCTGTGGCTGCGTAATGATGTCACAGGACTATAGATGCAGACATACTGCGCCGCACATGCTCAGTATGTCCGCTCTGCTCCCCTGTGGCCGCGTAGTGATGTCACAGGACTATAGATGCAGACATACTGCGCCGCACATGTGCAGTATGTCCGCTCTGCTCCCCTGTGGGCGCGTAGTGATGTCACAGGACTATAGATGCAGACATACTGCGCCGCACATGTGCAGTATGTCCGCTCTGCTCCCCTGTGGCCGCATAGTGATGTCACAGGACTATAGATGCAGACATACTGCGCCGCACATGTGCAGTATGTCCGCTCTGCTCCCCTGTGGGCGCGTAGTGATGTCACAGGACTATAGATGCAGACATACTGCGCCGCACATGCTCAGTATGTCCTCTCTGCTCCCCTGTGGCCGCGTAGTGATGTCACAGGACTATAGATGCAGACATACTGCGCCGCACATGCTCAGTATGTCCGCTCTGCTCCCCTGTGGCCGCATAGTGATGTCACAGGACTATAGATGCAGACATACTGCGCTGCACATGCTCAGTATGTCCGCTCTGCTCCCCTGTGGCTGCGTAGTGATGTCACAGGGCTATAGATGCAGACATATTGCGCCGTACATGCTCAGTATGTCCGCTCTGCTCCCCTGTGGCCGCGTAGTGATGTCACAGGACTATAGATGCAGACATACTGCGCCGCACATGTGCAGTATGTCCTCTCTGCTCCCCTGTGGCCGCATAGTGATGTCACAGGACTATAGATGCAGACATACTGCGCCGCACATGCTCAGTATGTCCGCTCTGCTCCCCTGTGGGCGCGTAGTGATGTCACAGGGCTATAGATGCAGACATACTGCGCTGCACATGCTCAGTATGTCCGCTCTGCTCCCCTGTGGCCGCATAGTGATGTCACAGGACTATAGATGCAGACATACTGCGCTGCACATGCTCAGTATGTCCGCTCTGCTCCCCTGTGGCTGCGTAGTGATGTCACAGGACTATAGATGCAGACATATTGCGCCGCACATGCTCAGTATGTCCTCTCTGCTCCCCTGTGGCCGCGTAGTGATGTCACAGGGCTATAGATGCAGACATACTGCGCTGCACATGCTCAGTATGTCCGCTCTGCTCCCCTGTGGCCGCATAGTGATGTCACAGGACTATAGATGCAGACATACTGCGCTGCACATGCTCAGTATGTCCGCTCTGCTCCCCTGTGGCCGCGTAGTGATGTCACAGGACTATAGATGCAGACATACTGCGCCGCACATGCTCAGTATGTCCGCTCTGCTCCCCTGTGGCCGCGTAGTGATGTCACAGGACTATAGATGCAGACATACTGCGCCGCACATGCGCAGTATGTCCGCTCTGCTCCCCTGTGGCCGCGTAGTGATGTCACAGGACTATAGATGCAGACATACTGCGCTGCACATGTGCAGTATGTCCGCTCTGCTCCCCTGTGGCCGCGTAGTGATGTCACAGGACTATAGATGCAGACATACTGCGCTGCACATGCTCAGTATGTCCGCTCTGCTCCCCTGTGGCTGCGTAGTGATGTCACAGGACTATAGATGCAGACATACTGCGCTGCACGTGCTCAGTATGTCCTCTCTGCTCCCCTGTGGCCGCGTAGTGATGTCACAGGACTATAGATGCAGACATACTGCGCCGCACATGCTCAGTATGTCCTCTCTGCTCCCCTGTGGCCGCGTAGTGATGTCACAGGACTATAGATGCAGACATACTGCGCTGCACATGTGCAGTATGTCCGCTCTGCTCCCCTGTGGCTGCGTAGTGATGTCACAGGACTATAGATGCAGACATACTGCGCCGCACATGCGCAGTATGTCCGCTCTGCTCCCCTGTGGGCGCGTAGTGATGTCACAGGACTATAGATGCAGACATACTGCGCTGCACATGCTCAGTATGTCCGCTCTGCTCCCCTGTGGCTGCGTAGTGATGTCACAGGACTATAGATGCAGACATACTGCGCTGCACATGTGCAGTATGTCCGCTTTGCTCCCCTGTGGCCGCATAGTGATGTCACAGGACTATAGATGCAGACATACTGCGCCACACTTGCTCAGTATGTCCGCTCTGCTCCCCTGTGGCTGCGTAGTGATGTCACAGGACTATAGATGCAGACATACTGCGCCACACATGCTCAGTATGTCCGCTCTGCTCCCCTGTGGCTGCGTAGTGATGTCACAGGACTATAGATGCAGACATACTGCGCTGCACATGTGCAGTATGTCCGCTCTGCTCCCCTGTGGCCGCGTAGTGATGTCACAGGACTATAGATGGAGACATACTGCGCTGTACATGTGCAGTATGTCCGCTCTGCTCCCCTGTGGCCGCGTAGTGATGTCACAGGACTATAGATGCAGACATACTGCGCTGCACATGCTCAGTATGTCCGCTCTGCCCCCCTGTGGGCGCGTAGTGATGTCACAGGACTATAGATGCAGACATACTGCGCCGCACATGCTCAGTATGTCCGCTCTGCTCCCCTGTGGCCGCGTAGTGATGTCACAGGACTATAGATGCAGACATACTGCGCCGCACATGCGCAGTATGTCCGCTCTGCTCCCCTGTGGCCGCGTAGTGATGTCACAGGACTATAGATGCAGACATACTGCGCTGCACATGTGCAGTATGTCCGCTCTGCTCCCCTGTGGCCGCGTAGTGATGTCACAGGACTATAGATGCAGACATACTGCGCTGCACATGCTCAGTATGTCCGCTCTGCTCCCCTGTGGCTGCGTAGTGATGTCACAGGACTATAGATGCAGACATACTGCGCTGCACGTGCTCAGTATGTCCTCTCTGCTCCCCTGTGGCCGCGTAGTGATGTCACAGGACTATAGATGCAGACATACTGCGCCGCACATGCTCAGTATGTCCTCTCTGCTCCCCTGTGGCCGCGTAGTGATGTCACAGGACTATAGATGCAGACATACTGCGCTGCACATGTGCAGTATGTCCGCTCTGCTCCCCTGTGGCTGCGTAGTGATGTCACAGGACTATAGATGCAGACATACTGCGCCGCACATGCGCAGTATGTCCGCTCTGCTCCCCTGTGGGCGCGTAGTGATGTCACAGGACTATAGATGCAGACATACTGCGCTGCACATGCTCAGTATGTCCGCTCTGCTCCCCTGTGGCTGCGTAGTGATGTCACAGGACTATAGATGCAGACATACTGCGCTGCACATGTGCAGTATGTCCGCTTTGCTCCCCTGTGGCCGCATAGTGATGTCACAGGACTATAGATGCAGACATACTGCGCCACACTTGCTCAGTATGTCCGCTCTGCTCCCCTGTGGCTGCGTAGTGATGTCACAGGACTATAGATGCAGACATACTGCGCCACACATGCTCAGTATGTCCGCTCTGCTCCCCTGTGGCTGCGTAGTGATGTCACAGGACTATAGATGCAGACATACTGCGCTGCACATGTGCAGTATGTCCGCTCTGCTCCCCTGTGGCCGCGTAGTGATGTCACAGGACTATAGATGGAGACATACTGCGCTGTACATGTGCAGTATGTCCGCTCTGCTCCCCTGTGGCCGCGTAGTGATGTCACAGGACTATAGATGCAGACATACTGCGCCGCACATGTGCAGTATGTCCGCTCTGCTCCCCTGTGGCCGCATAGTGATGTCACAGGACTATAGATGCAGACATACTGCGCCGCACATGTGCAGTATGTCCGCTCTGCTCCCCTGTGGGCGCGTAGTGATGTCACAGGACTATAGATGCAGACATACTGCGCCGCACATGCTCAGTATGTCCTCTCTGCTCCCCTGTGGCCGCGTAGTGATGTCACAGGACTATAGATGCAGACATACTGCGCCGCACATGCTCAGTATGTCCGCTCTGCTCCCCTGTGGCCGCATAGTGATGTCACAGGACTATAGATGCAGACATACTGCGCTGCACATGCTCAGTATGTCCGCTCTGCTCCCCTGTGGCTGCGTAGTGATGTCACAGGGCTATAGATGCAGACATATTGCGCCGTACATGCTCAGTATGTCCGCTCTGCTCCCCTGTGGCCGCGTAGTGATGTCACAGGACTATAGATGCAGACATACTGCGCCGCACATGTGCAGTATGTCCTCTCTGCTCCCCTGTGGCCGCATAGTGATGTCACAGGACTATAGATGCAGACATACTGCGCCGCACATGCTCAGTATGTCCGCTCTGCTCCCCTGTGGGCGCGTAGTGATGTCACAGGGCTATAGATGCAGACATACTGCGCTGCACATGCTCAGTATGTCCGCTCTGCTCCCCTGTGGCCGCATAGTGATGTCACAGGACTATAGATGCAGACATACTGCGCTGCACATGCTCAGTATGTCCGCTCTGCTCCCCTGTGGCTGCGTAGTGATGTCACAGGACTATAGATGCAGACATATTGCGCCGCACATGCTCAGTATGTCCTCTCTGCTCCCCTGTGGCCGCGTAGTGATGTCACAGGGCTATAGATGCAGACATACTGCGCTGCACATGCTCAGTATGTCCGCTCTGCTCCCCTGTGGCCGCATAGTGATGTCACAGGACTATAGATGCAGACATACTGCGCTGCACATGCTCAGTATGTCCGCTCTGCTCCCCTGTGGCCGCGTAGTGATGTCACAGGACTATAGATGCAGACATACTGCGCCGCACATGCTCAGTATGTCCGCTCTGCTCCCCTGTGGCCGCGTAGTGATGTCACAGGACTATAGATGCAGACATACTGCGCCGCACATGCGCAGTATGTCCGCTCTGCTCCCCTGTGGCCGCGTAGTGATGTCACAGGACTATAGATGCAGACATACTGCGCTGCACATGTGCAGTATGTCCGCTCTGCTCCCCTGTGGCCGCGTAGTGATGTCACAGGACTATAGATGCAGACATACTGCGCTGCACATGCTCAGTATGTCCGCTCTGCTCCCCTGTGGCTGCGTAGTGATGTCACAGGACTATAGATGCAGACATACTGCGCTGCACGTGCTCAGTATGTCCTCTCTGCTCCCCTGTGGCCGCGTAGTGATGTCACAGGACTATAGATGCAGACATACTGCGCCGCACATGCTCAGTATGTCCTCTCTGCTCCCCTGTGGCCGCGTAGTGATGTCACAGGACTATAGATGCAGACATACTGCGCTGCACATGTGCAGTATGTCCGCTCTGCTCCCCTGTGGCTGCGTAGTGATGTCACAGGACTATAGATGCAGACATACTGCGCCGCACATGCGCAGTATGTCCGCTCTGCTCCCCTGTGGGCGCGTAGTGATGTCACAGGACTATAGATGCAGACATACTGCGCTGCACATGCTCAGTATGTCCGCTCTGCTCCCCTGTGGCTGCGTAGTGATGTCACAGGACTATAGATGCAGACATACTGCGCTGCACATGTGCAGTATGTCCGCTTTGCTCCCCTGTGGCCGCATAGTGATGTCACAGGACTATAGATGCAGACATACTGCGCCACACTTGCTCAGTATGTCCGCTCTGCTCCCCTGTGGCTGCGTAGTGATGTCACAGGACTATAGATGCAGACATACTGCGCCACACATGCTCAGTATGTCCGCTCTGCTCCCCTGTGGCTGCGTAGTGATGTCACAGGACTATAGATGCAGACATACTGCGCTGCACATGTGCAGTATGTCCGCTCTGCTCCCCTGTGGCCGCGTAGTGATGTCACAGGACTATAGATGGAGACATACTGCGCTGTACATGTGCAGTATGTCCGCTCTGCTCCCCTGTGGCCGCGTAGTGATGTCACAGGACTATAGATGCAGACATACTGCGCTGCACATGTGCAGTATGTCCGCTCTGCTCCCCTGTGGCCGCGTAGTGATGTCACAGGACTATAGATGCAGACATACTGCGCTGCACATGTGCAGTATGTCCGCTCTGCTCCCCTGTGGCCGCGTAGTGATGTCACAGGACTATAGATGGAGACATACTGCGCTGTACATGTGCAGTATGTCCGCTCTGCTCCCCTGTGGCTGCGTAGTGATGTCACAGGACTATAGATGCAGACATACTGCGCTGCACATGTGCAGTATGTCCGCTCTGCTCCCCTGTGGCCGCGTAGTGATGTCACAGGACTATAGATGCAGACATACTGCGCTGCACATGTGCAGTATGTCCGCTCTGCTCCCCTGTGGCTGCGTAGTGATGTCACAGGGCTATAGATGCAGACATACTGTGCTGCACGTGCTCAGTATGTCCGCTCTGCTCCCCTGTGGCCGCGTAGTCATGTCACAGGACTATAGATGCAGACATACTGCGCCGCACATGTGCAGTATGTCCGCTCTGCTCCCCTGTGGCTGCGTAGTGATGTCACAGGACTATAGATGCAGACATACTGCGCTGCACATGCTCAGTATGTCCGCTCTGCTCCCCTGTGGCTGCGTAGTGATGTCACAGGACTATAGATGCAGACATACTGCGCCGCACATGTGCAGTATGTCCGCTCTGCTCCCCTGTGGCTGCGTAGTGATGTCACAGGACTATAGATGCAGACATACTGCGCTGCACATGCTCAGTATGTCCGCTCTGCTCCCCTGTGGCTGCGTAGTGATGTCACAGGACTATAGATGCAGACATACTGCGCCGCACATGTGCAGTATGTCCGCTCTGCTCCCCTGTGGCCGCGTAGTGATGTCACAGGACTATAGATGCAGACATACTGCGCCGCACATGTGCAGTATGTCCGCTCTGCTCCCCTGTGGCTGCGTAGTGATGTCACAGGACTATAGATGCAGACATACTGCGCCACACATGCTCAGTATGTCCGCTCTGCTCCCCTGTGGCTGCGTAGTGATGTCACAGGACTATAGATGCAGACATACTGCGCCGCACATGCTCAGTATGTCCGCTCTGCTCCCCTGTGGCCGCGTAGTGATGTCACAGGACTATAGATGTAGACATACTGCGCTGCACATGCTCAGTATGTCCGCTCTGCTCCCTTGTGGCTGCGTAGTGATGTCACAGGACTATAGATGCAGACATACTGCGCTGCACATGTGCAGTATGTCCGCTCTGCTCCCCTGTGGCTGCGTAGTGATGTCACAGGACTATAGATGCACATACTGCGCCGCACATGTGCAGTATGTCCGCTCTGCTCCCCTGTGGCCGCATAGTGATGTCACAGGACTATAGATGCAGACATACTGCGCCGCACATGTGCAGTATGTCCGCTCTGCCCCCCTGTGGCCGCGTAGTGATGTCACAGGACTATAGATGCAGACATACTGCGCTGCACATGCGCAGTATGTCGGCTCTGCCCCCCTGTGGGCGCGTAGTGATGTCACAGGACTATAGATGCTGTAGTCACTGAAGCAGGTGTAATTTGTTTCATTAGACTTATTAGGTCCTGTTACACATTCATCTAATTTAAAGGGGCACTTCTAGTTTTGCCGAGTAATGCTGTAATTTCATGGTGTAATTATAATAATAATGTGAGTATATTTATAACATTAACAGCAAAAGATGTTACTTGCGCTGTTACATCAGCGCATCTTAATGTTAGTCTCTGCTCGCTACGCACACTAGTGGCAATGGGCGCTGCTTATGATAGCCGCATGGTAGTGCTGTATTGCTACCACTATGGTTCACTAGCGCGGCCGCTACTATGGTATGTTAATTAACATAGTAGCAGCCGCGCTAGTGAAGTATTGTGGCAGCGATAAACCACTACCACACATCTGTTTTAAGCGGCAGCGGTTGCTTACTTACACACGATATGCTGCCACTAGCGCGTGTAGCACGCAGGACTAACATTAAGGTGTGCTGATGTAATAGCGCGAGTAACAGGAGGTTGCTTGCACTGTTTACTTTAGAGAATCAATCCCATAGAGTTCAGTGAGACACAATTCAAAAAGATCAGAAAGATGGGAGGAAGGGGGGGGGCGACTGCAGAGAGACCGCCGAGTCCATGTCCTACCTGTGTTCCCCATTCAGGCTCCTCTCCAGCGCCCCCGTGTGGGCGTTCCAGACGAAGATGGTCCCATCGGCAGAGCCGGCCATGACGTAACCGGTGTCCGGGCTGCACAAACAGCAGAGAGACGGGGAGAGATGAGGGAAAACAGCAGCTGAACAACCAGCAAAACATCCATCAACACCACAACCCGTCCCCCAAAACCCCCTCCCCAACACACCACAAACCCCTCTCCCAACACACCACAAACCCCTCCCCAAAACAACCCCTCCCCCAACACACCACAAACCCATCCCCAACACACTACAACCCCTCCTACAGCACAAACCCCTCCCCCAACACAACACAAACCCCTCCCCAACACACCACAAACCCCTCCCCAAACACACCACAACCCCTCCCCAAAACAACCCCTCCCCCAACACACCACAAACCCATCCCCAACACACTACAACCCCTCCTACAGCACAAACCCCTCCCCCAACACAACACAAACCCCTCCCCAACACACCACAAACCCCTCCCCAAACACACCACAACCCCTCCCCAAAACAACCCCTCCCCCAACTCACCACAAACCCATCCCCAACACACTACAACCCCTCCCACAGCACAAACCCCTCCCCCAACACACCACAAACCCCTCCCCAACACACCACAAACCCTCCTCCAACACACCACAAACCCCTCCCCCAACACACCACAAACCCCTCCCCAACACACCACAAACCCCTCCCCCAACACACCACAACCCCTCCCCCAGCACACCACAATCTCCCTCAACACCCCACAACCCCCTCCCCAACACACACAAGTTGATGAGTTTTGCACAGCGACATGTATATAAAAAAAAAAATTGAGAATGATTATTGGCTTAGTAGAGAATCTGCACTTTAGGATTGTCTAGAAAACCTAAGAGAGGCCTAAACCATTTCTGGCGCTATCCAAATACGCAATGAAAATCTCTCATGCAGAAGGTCTGCCAAGCCGACAGATAAATGGCGCAAGAATACGTGCGGGTGCTGAATCTGTTGCCACAAGAATTGTGACCCCCTCCTCTTCCCAAACAGCAACAACGAAACATTAGTAAAGCGCTTTTCTCCCGTAAGACCCAAAGCACATAAGCTTGTCTCAGATCGGCACATAGTGATGTGTACAGAGGGGGAAAGTCATCCTTACTAATAAAACCTAACTGTCCCTGCATACTCCTGTCCCTGCTGTCTGCTACTGCGCATGTGCGCAGCACGGACCCGGACAGCCGTTGGGACAGGAGGAAGGGGCCAGTGAGCCGGACAGCCGTTGGGACAGGAGGAAGGGGCCAGTGAGCCGGACAGCCGTTGGGACAGGAGGAAGGGGCCAGTGAGCCGGACAGCCGTTGGGACAGGAGGAAGGGGCCAGTGAGCCGGACAGCGGTTGGGACAGGAGGAAGGGGCCAGTGAGCCGGACAGCGGTTGGGACAGGAGGAAGGGGCCAGTGAGCCGGACAGCCGTTGGGACAGGAGGAAGGGGCCAGTGAGCCGGACAGCCGTTGGGACAGGAGGAAGGGGCCAGTGAGCCGGACAGCCGTTGGGACAGGAGGAAGGGGCCAGTGAGCCGGACAGCAGTTGGGACAGGAGGAAGGGGCCAGTGAGCCGGGCGGGCGTGTGTGTGCGCACTGACATGAGGCGGTGGCGGGGTTAAAAAACAGAGTTCGTTTTTAAAGGGGCTTGGGTCTACTAGTGTGATCATGAATGCCAGACTAATGCTGGGCATACACGGCACGTTTATGCACCGGAATCGAGCCAGCGGCTCGATGCCGGCGCATCACCGCTCCCGCACATCAATTCCCGCTGGTCCCCGCGGACACTTCCTTCTCAGCGCTTCGTTTTCGCCTATTGTCCGCCCGCGGGGATCGAGCCGTGTATGCCCAGCATAACAGGTGGCTATTCAGTTTTGATTCAAATGTCTCCAGGGTTGGAGCTGTCTTGATCAAAGTGTACCAGAGACCCCAGAGACTTACCTTTTTCTACATACCTGGGACTTCCTCCAGCCCCATGCGCACGGATCGCTCCCACACCGCCGCTGCTGGAGAGATGCGTAAACAGTAAAATGAGCTATAAATTACTTTTCTCCTAGGTTACTGTCACTTATGGTAGTTAGTAGAAATCTTATGGAACCGACAGGTTTTGGACTAGTTCATCTCCTTATGGGGGATTCTCTGGGTTCTCTTTATTTTCAAAAGCATTTGGTGAAAGTGGCAGTTGCTCAGTTCAACTGCCAGAATAATGTGCAAATAGACTGGGGGCGGCCTGCATCTTTGTATAGATCATTTCCAGGGAGCGCTTTTGTAAATAATAAAATAAAAATACTGGGAATCCCCCATGAAGCAATCGACTAGTCAAAAACCTGTCACTTCCATCAGATTTCTACTAAATACCGTAAGTGATAGTAACCTAGGAGAAAAGTAATTTATAGCTCATTTTACTCTGGAGGAAACACATTTCTTATTTGTATGTGTATACATGTATTTTACATTTTACAATTTTTTCGCAATAGTGGTCCATGAAGGAGGGATACATGAATTTATATATGTGCAGAGCTGCTGTTTTATGTTCTGTGCAGCCTCTGCATGTATTCGGTGCAATTCCTCAGGATTTTAGGGGCTTTATAGAAAAGACAGCAGCACTTCCATATCAGCGGCTGATACCTGCAGATAAAGAGATTACAGGCGGATAGAACAGTGAATAATCCGCCACAGCATTAGGTAATAAGCCAGAGATAGTCGGAGGACACGTGTGATCCCCAGATCAGAACACGCTATGGATTCCTGTGTGTGATCCCTGCTACACGCCTGGCCTCCCATACGTGTCACACGCACAGAGGACTATGGATTATACGGCCACAGGCTGATAGTGTAATGGCTTAACAAGGAACCGTAACAACATACAGCAGAATGTAATAAATTGTACACACTTTTAGGTTAACTATCCAGGTTTCAGCATCAGAGACACTTCCTATATATACAGCAGGATGCGAAAGTTTGGGCAACCTTGTTAATCGTTGCGATTTACCTGTATAAATCGTTGGTTGTTACGATAAAAAATGTCAGTTAAATATATCACACAGGAGACACACACAGTGATATTTAAGAAGTGAAATGAAGTTTATTGGATTTACAGAAAGTGCGCAACAATTGTTTAAATAAAATTAGGCAGGTGCATAAATGTGGGCACTGTTGTTATTTTATTGATTCCAAAATCTTTAGAACTAATTATTGGAACTCAAATTGGCTTGGTAAGCTCAGTGACCCCTGACCTACATACACAGGTGAATCCAATTATGAGGAAGAGTATTTAAGGGGGTCAATTGTAAATTTCCCTCCTCTTTTACTTTTCTCTGAAGAGTAGCAACATGAGGGTCTCAAAACAACTCTCAAATGACCTGAAGGCAAAGATTCTTCACCATCATGGTATAGGGGGAAGGATACAGAAAGCTGTCTCAGAGATTTCAGCTGTCTGTTTCCACGGTTAGGAACATATTGAGGAAATGGAAGACCTCAGGCTCAGTTCAAGTTAAAGCTCGAAGTGGCAGACCAAGAAATATCTCGACCTGAATAGAATTGAAAATCTGTAGAGTGAGTTAAAAAGAGCTGTCCATGCTCGGAAGCCATCAAACCTGAATGAACTAGAGATGTTTTGTAAAGAGGAATGGTCCAAAATACCTTCAACCAGAATCCAGACTCTCATTGGAACCTACAGGAAGCGTTTAGAGGCTGTAATTTCTGCAGAAGGAGGATCTACTAAATATTGATTTCTTTTTTGTGGTGCCCACATTTATGCACCTGACTAATTTTGTTTAAACCAGGGCTGTGGAGTCGGTCCAAAAATCCACCGACTCCGACTCCTCAGTTTAGGATTCCACCGACTCCGACTCCTCGAATTTGCATATTACAATTTTTTTGATTAAAAGTATGTAACATGAAATTCGTCTCTTAACTGCCAAAGCTTAGGAATTTTACAAGACAACTGAAGTGAGAAGGATATGTAGACTACTATATTTATTCCCTTTAGACTAAAACTAGTCCTTGGTAAGAGTACTTGTAAAAGTTACAAACCGGAACAAAGAACATCTATCAGGACCTAGGCAATGTAAGTGTGGGTACATGTATGAATGATGTGCAGGTACTCTGCAGGGGAATGAGGAGATTGAACACAGAGGTGTTGTCTGTTTACAATGTGCACAGCATTCTCAGTGGATTCCCTGCAGCTCTGTGGGGAGTGCATATGTAGAGTATAGTACTACTGTGTAACAAAGTAAACCTGAGACAGATGAAATTAAAGTTTTATACATACCTGGGGATTCCTCCAGCCGCCTTCAGGATAATCAGTCCCTCGCTGTCCTCCTCCACCACCTGGATCTTCTGCTATGAGTCCAGGTACTTGAGCCAGTCGGGCGTAGTGCGCATGCACACACTCCGCCGCCAGGAGCATACTACACCTGTGCAGCACTATTGCGCAGGTGCAGAATGTTCCTGGCTGTGGGAGCGGCATGCGGCCGGACAGCGCTGACTGGCTGAATTACCAGGACTCATAGCAGAAGATCCGGGTGGTGGAGGACAGCGAGCGACTGATTAGCCTGAAGGGGGCTGGAGGAAGCCCCAGGTATGTATAAAACTTTACTTTTCATCCGTCTCAGGTACCCTTTAATTTGTAGTCACTAAACCAAATTTTAACAACATATCAAATGATTTGATTTCATCAGCAAAGGGAGTGCATACATTTGCATAAATCAGCATCAATGCAGAATTATTTCCATCTCGTTGACCATCTCTATTAGTGACACGGCTACACATCAGGCTTTATTCTTACAGCATCGATGTTATTTAGTATATATAAGAGATTCCTGTGTACACATCATATATACAGTCACAATCAGATATGTACCTTAAAAATACGGTGACTGCTTTATTGAAGCAGCACAAGTAACTAATTTTGATTGGTTTATTTCATTTTTGTGGACTAAGCACAGCTATTACTGTATATATACATTATTTTTAATGACTATTATCTGAGAAATAGAACATTTTATCATATTTTCTATCTTGATTACAGTTACAAATTCATTAGGAGTCGGAGTCGGTGCATTTTTCCCCGACTCCGACTCCAGGCACCCAAAATTGCCCGACTCCGACTCCACAGCCCT
Source organism: Hyperolius riggenbachi (assembly GCF_040937935.1). Classification (NCBI taxonomy): domain Eukaryota; kingdom Metazoa; phylum Chordata; class Amphibia; order Anura; family Hyperoliidae; genus Hyperolius; species Hyperolius riggenbachi. The sequence continues at coordinate 23,338,236 of NC_090647.1, forward strand.
GGTTTAAACAATTATTGCGCACTTTCTGTAAATCCAATAAACTTAATTTCACTTCTCAAACATCACTGTGTGTGTCTCCTATATGATATATTTAACTGACATTTTTTATCATAACAACCAATGATTTATACAGGAAAATCATGAAAATTAAAGAGACTCTGAAGTCTCAAAAAAAAACAAAAACGTTTTTTTATTTAACAAATATGTTTAACACTGTAGCCCTAACTAAACTGCCGCATCCCCGCCGCTGTACGCTATCTAAATACCCCCAAACTCCCTGGGGGGCAATCCGGGCAGCGCTTCAGTGTGAGGCAGGGCTATGAGCCGCAGCTCTGCCTCTCAGCGCATCTGTCAGCCCGGATCGCCGCCTCTCCCCGCCCCTCTGTCTTCCTTCACTGAGAGGGGCGGCGGGGGAGAGGCGGAGATCCGCAGCTGATAGACGCACTGTGAGGCAGAGCTGCAGCTCATAGCCCTGCCTCACACGGAAGAGTAGAGGGCAGCAAAATCCACGACCAAGAAAGTCATGGATTTTGCAGGGGAGAGGGAGGGCAAGTTAGGGGGGGGATTTAGATAGCGTACAGTGGCGGGAATGCGGCGGTTTAGTTAGGGCTAAAGTATTAAACATATTTGTTAAATAAAAAGCCGTTTTTTTTGAGACTTCAGTGTCTCTTTTACAAGGTTGCCCAAACTTTCGCATCTCACTGCATCTATCTATCTATACTGTAGAGTCCTCTATGTTTTACAAGATAAACAACAGCATAATAGCATTTAAAGAAAAGACATTTCTTTGTTACAGCCGATACAAATTCTGCAATAAATCTGCAGTGTGTCTACTTCCTGCTTTCATGGAATCAGCCATATTTGTTCACATCATGTGCTTTCAAATGAGCTTATCTGCCTTGCTGTCAGTTATAACTGAAAGGACAACTGATGAGCAAGGTAACTCCATGTTTCTAAGTGGGGATTACAGTGTAACAGTGTGCTGACCCGGAACCTTTTATGGGATAATGGACATCTTCAAAATGGAGGACAGAGAATTCCATTGATCACAGCGGACAAACAGGACGCAGGAGAGGAGAAAGTGACTGATGACTAGACTACACAGGAGGTAAGTATGAACTGTGCATGTTTATTCTGACTTTTCACTTTCCGTTCAGGTTCTCTTTAAAAACTCTCCTAGGGATTAAATGCCCTCCAATGCATTTTGCACAAATCCAGCGAGCGCACAGACCTGGCCTGTCTCACCATCAGCAGAACGGAGGGTGGGGGGAGCATCTGCAGCTGTGTTTGGAGGAATTCTCTGCAGGATGGTTCAGTGGACTGCAGGGGGTGCCTTATTTCCCCAGTGAAAGCGAAGGCTCGTTTTAATAACATCAGTACTGCTGCTGAGTGAAATGAGGACTTTATTAGACACTGATTATTGCGAGCAGTGATGTTACACAAGAGGATGCAGCTCATGTCCTGATGGTGAGAATACCCTGTTGGATATGGCTGCTTCTCTGGCAGCGCCCTCTGCTGGCCACACACCTCACAGCGATAATCATTGATCACCATTCATACTGCAGCACTGGCCGACCTACCTTAATATTGCTTTGGTCCAGTCACAGCCGCACTTGAATCCGTCAGCTCTGTAAAAATAAAAGCAGATAGAGAAAGAGGTCATATTTGTTTAAAACCTTCACTTGTAATACCAGGCATTCTCTATCCCTTGGCCTCCCGTGGATATCTATAGGTGTTCTGTGCTTTCACATCCATAGGCCACGGACATCATAAAGGCATTTCAGTACAAAACAAAAAATTCTACCTGCAGCAAATGTCTATAGGCATTATTGTGTCCCCATATTCCTAAGCTGCTGACGTGTAAAGGCTCGTACACACGTGCAAGTTTTCCTCCCCAACTATCGTCCAAACTTGTCCAGACAAGCGAATGATAAGAGGCGGTTTGCCAGATCCAACTGGCGGATCAACTGTCGTGCAGGTTGGCCGCGTGTAATGCTGATATGGTGCACGCACAGTATAGTATTTAAAGCGGAATATAACCCTGCATTTCAACTTTGCTCTAAAACATTATTTACAGCATATTATATGCAAAAAGCGGGGTTTTTTTTTTACTAGACCAGCATTGGAAGGGTTAAACACAGAGGTTTAAAGTTCTGTGGAGAGATATGCAGAAGTTCAGATTGTTACATTCTATTTAGTTAAATGTATATATTGAGAAATGGTACACACTCTTTGGCTGTCCTCCAACTCCTCAGTCAGAGAGATGAGTCACATTCAACACTTAGATACATTTATGTAAACAAAATGTATCTATGTCAGCTTCGGATGCGTCTGCAGAAATCTCCAGGAACTTTAAAGCCCTGTGTAACCCTTCCAATGCTGGTCTAGTAAAAAAAAAATGCTGGTTGCACATAATATACTGTAAATAAAGTTTTAGAGCAAAGTTGAAATGCAGGGTTATATTCCACTTTAAATGAGTTGGTTTAGTTAGTAAGTACATGTGTACATAATGTATCAGTGTGAAATGTGTGGCCTGGCAGAGTGTCACCTCATTCCTGGTCACTCTTGTCCTGGCAGACCTCAGGGTAGATCCTCCAGAACTCCAGTCATTCTGAGGACTCTACGCCAGTGTTGCCAACCTCGGAAATACATTTTTACTGACAAAGCTTAAAAACATTTACTGACAGAACACTTTTTTTTACTGACATCTAATATTATTGAAATTAAATGAAAGATATCACACATGCGCCCTTACGTGCAATACACCGGCAACCACGTGGGGCGTGAATGAGGAAGAAGAGTGCGGTGGCGGACACTGGACAGGTGAAGTATCAATGCACGGCATCTAAGGGGGGGGGGGACACTTTAATACATTTACATTTGGGGGATGTGACCGGGGGTTTCCATCATGTCTGTTCTCCATTATCGCAGCCCTTGCCGCTGCATGCACCCGATCGAGCATTCAATCTGAGATTTTCCAGCATGTCCGACTGATCCATGCGATCAATACATGCTACCACATTTGGGCCGAAATTGGTTTGATTGTATAGGCATGCTTTTAGTGGCACAGATTTTTATAATATCAATAATAATTGTCTTATCTGATGGTCGATTGGCCGTCAAGTCTACAGATGTATGGCCACATTTGGCTAGAGCAGTGTACATTCCACAGTGATACGTGAACTGATAAGCAGTAAGTGCTGCGATCTTCTGGGAAAGAGAGAGGGTTTTTTTTAATGACACCACAAAGTTTTTCATGGACTTTACTGACAGCCCAGATTTGTTGACTTTTTTTTACTGACTGTCAGTAAATTTACTGACAGTTGGCAACACTGCTCTACACCATGAGGGATCACAGGCCAAAGTCTCTGCTCCCCTTCTGAGGTAACACAGAGACCCTGCAGCATGGCAGAGAGCAGGTCGTACCGGAAGACTCGCAGAATATGTGCCATACGCATGTCAATCAGGCTGAGAGTGTCATCCCGGGAACAGCTGAGCATCTGGATCTGATCCTGGTCCATGTAGAGTGAGGTCACCTTCTCCTCCAGGGTCACCTCCCGGATACAGCGCTCCGACCTGACCAGGGGAAAGACAAGAGGGTAAGACAGATTCCAGGCAAAGTGTTCCCCTTTCATACAATAAATGGAGGGAGGGCTACAACCTCTGTCAGGCTCTTACAGTTGTCTGTGTCACTGCTGCAGAGACTTCCCCTCCCAGGCTTAGGCCTTTCTGCATACTTACTACTAAAACTAAAGTGCTTGGTGGAGTGTGTGCCCCGGCTGGAGAGATCGCCCTGGACTTCCTACCCTGTGGACACTTTCTGCCCTATGGCTGCCTCGCTTGCTGCCCTGTGGTCACCCCAGTTCTTGCCCTGGGATCACTCCACTTCCTGCCCTGTGGCTGTCACACATTTTGCTCTTCCTAATCTGTGGCCGCCTCACTTCCTGCCCTGCGACCCCCTCATTTCCTGCCCTGTGATCGACCCTTCTGAGCGCGCCCCTAGTGGTTGCAGCTCTTGAGCGCGTTAAGTCTGACAAGAGAAAAGCGCTTTACAAATTTTAGGATTATTATAGAGTTTGTATGAACACTTCACAGAAATTTTTAAACAAATTGGAATGTCAGTGATAGCAGACTCATAGAGTAAACAGTCTTACAGAATTAAGTTCTGATGAGTTCTTCTCATCTGCTCTAAGTAACACAGCAGTTTAATCCATTATATACCAGGCAGTGGTTGCTGATTGGTTACCTGCTGTCCCAGAAGCGGATCTTCTTGTCGTGGTGACCACTAACCAGATAAGATTCGGAGCAGACCACATCGCTGCAGTAGGAGGAAACCTGAACACACCTGATACCTGCAGGGAAGAGGGGAACAATCAGACTGAGGCTTCTGTAGGAGGCGGAGCTAAGGGGACACCACATGGCCAGATAAATGTGGACATCCCGGTTAATGAATGGGTTTGGCTATTAGAGACACACATTCAGAAGGAACCTGAGGTGTGAGGCATATTGACATTAATTTCCTTTATACTGGGAATACACAATGACTTTTTTGGGCAGATTTACTTCAATTCTCCAATCTATTTTCTGCTTGTTTTTCTTATCAATTTCCATTCACTTCTATGAGAAAATCGATCAGAAAAAAAAACGATCAAAATCAGATCAGACCTGTTGGAAATTATCTATCAAACTCTGTGTATTTCCATCATTAAACATTACCATTTGCCTGGCTGTCCGGCTGATCTTTCTGGTCAGTGGGGTCCACATCAAACAGGAAACAAGCATGCAGCTAATCTTATTAGATTTGCCATAGACACCTGATCCGCTGCATGCTTGTTCAGGGGCTATGGCTTAAAGAATTAGAGGCAGAGGATCAGCAGGGCTGCCAGGCAATGTGCATTGTTTAAAAGGAAACAAACATGTCAGCTTCCACATCCCGCTTACCTTGTGTTCCGTTTAATGGCGTCCATACATTTAGCAAGATTTCTCATCAATTCCCAGCAGATATGATCACTCTGACAATCTGCTAGAAATCAATGCCCCAACATGCCAGCCCGATCGATAATTCTATCAAATTGGACCATATGAAAAAACCGGCGACATATCGACAGCACATAGCATGTGCACTGCTTTGAGCGCTGCAGTTCGATAGACATTTAATATATTCCATGTTGAAATCTAATGATTATCTATGAACAGTGTGTGGAGGGAACAGATCTCTCTTTTATCAGATTCTGATCAGAAAGGAATCTATCTTTTGGGCATATTGGGCGGCCATCTGCCAGTGTATGGCCACCTTAACGGTCTAGCCATGCAATCTCCTAGGACAGACATTTAAAGAATGGGCTGTACTGAAAAAGTCAGAGACTTCTAACAGAGCTGCCCTGGGATGTTCCCTCTAAAGGTGGCCACACACCATACAATTTTTTAAATATCTGTTCAATTTAAGAATTGCAATCAATTTTTCTGACTGATTGTAACATTTCAAAAATATGACCGATGTACCACACACCTATGTTCAATTTTTTCCTCAATTATGATAAAAATGATTGGAAACTCAGAGAAAATGGCTTGGGTGTGTATATTAATAAATTAACAATCCAACGCACACCATACAATCTTTAGTAGAAATTGAAGAGAAATATCTGGCATTCCGGATCGATTTAAATCGAAAAAAACGGGAAATCCGATCAGATTTTTCAGTCGAATGAAAAAAAAAAAAGCTTTTGATTTTTCGAGAGATATGATCGTTTTTATCGAATTACTGTAAAATTGGATCATTTTATTGTATCGTGTGTGGCCACCTTAAGGGCCCGTTTCCACTATAGCGTTGCGGAATCGCATGCGGGTGCGATTCTGCATGCGTTTTTTGCCACGATTTCGCATAGGTTAGGGTGATGCGATTTTAACCATGTCACTGCCTGTGTGAATTAACATGGGTACCTATGCGAAATCGCATGCGAATTCGCGTCAAAAAATGCATGGGGAAAACACATGCGATTTCCCTATTAAATACATTGTGTGCGATTCGCCTGCATTCCACACGCAGGCGAATTCTGTGGGCCCTACCCTGCAGATTTTTTCTGCACAGAAAAACGTGCGGGGAAACGCACAAGTGGAAACAGTCCCATCCACTTGTACTGGCTGTGCGAATCCGCATGCGGGCAACGCATGCGGATTCGCGATAGTGGAAACGGCCCTCAGACTAAACAGCTACCAAACTAAAATTGAATTATTACCGGTGTTGCCGTGAAATGACTTATTATTATTATATTTTATTTATATAGCGCCAACATATTCCGCAGCACTTTAGGGCCACCCACAACTCATTGATGAACAGATGGATCTACAAACTCTGAGAATGGGACTTCAGAATGTTGACAATTATTTTACACAGAAAACTGTTCCAAACTGTACAAGACAATGATGCACCATAGTATGCAGTGTAGGTGAGGTGGTTTGAGATGTGCAGTCTGTCACCTCTGGGTCTGCAGAAGCCTGTTCTCTGGAGTAATGGAACCACAGTTCACTATGTAACCTTCCTGCATGCATATTGCATAACTGTGAAGCTTGATGGTGAAGAAATAACATTCTAGAGCTGAAACCTCCCCTTCAGCAGCTTATTGTTAGCCAGCATCTACCCTCCCCAGACGTCTGTACACTGTGTTAGCTAAGCAGTACAGCTCAACTTCCCCCTGCCTCTCCCTCCAACCCACCCCCATCACGGTCACTGCTGCCTGATCTGCAGAATTCTATGTTCTCCGGCCCTTAGACTGTAAGCTCTTTGGACATAGCGTCCACCTCCTCCTGGCAGAGCCCGGGTTCCACTTACAGGCTAATTTGTGCAGGTCCCACTCCCGGATGGTGCGGTCCATGCTGCAGGTGACGGCACGGTACGGTGACATCTTAAACCTGGCTGCGGTCACCTTCTTACTGTGTCCTGTCAGCGATTCCTGGAGATTAAAAATTAATTTATTAAAGCAAATTTGCTACTAACTGGGGCAACAGAGGGTGATGCAAGATAAACTGTTAATGGGGGATAGGATGATGGGCAATACTTACAGTGGCTTGCAAAACTATTCGGCCCCCCTTGAAGTTTTCCACATTTTGTCACATTACTGCCACAAACATGAATCAATTTTATTGGAATTCCACGTGAAAGACCAATACAAAGTGGTGTACACGTGAAAAGTGGAACGAAAATCATACAGGATTCCAAACATTTCTTTACAAATCAATAACTGCAAAGTGGAGTGCGCGTAATTATTCAGCACCCTTTGGTCTGAGTGCAGTCAGTTGCCCATAGACATTGCCTGATGAGTGCTAATGACTAAATAGAGTGCACCTGTGTGTAATCTAATGTCAGTACAAATACAGCTGCTCTGTGACAGCCTCAGAGTTTGTCTAAGAGAATCTTGGGAGCAACAACACCATGAAGTCCAAAGAACACACCAGACAGGTCAGGGATAAAGTTATTGAGACATTTAAAGCAGGCTTAGGCTACAAAAAGATTTCCAAAGCCTTGAACATCCCACGGAGCACTGTTCAAGCGATCATTTAGAAATAGAAGGAGTATGGCGCAACTGTAAACCTACCAAGACAAGGCCATCCACCTAAACTCACAGGCCGAACAAGGAGAGCGCTGATCAGAAATGTCAAGAGGCCCGTGGGGACTCTGGACGAGCTGCAGAGATCTACAGCTCAGGTGGGGGAATCTGTCCATAGGACAACTATTAGTCGTGCACTCCACAAAGTTGGCCTTTATGGAAGAGTGGCAAGAAGAAAGCCATTGTTAGCAGAAAAGCATAAGAAGTCCTGTTCAGACTGTCAGCGTTTGTAGAACGCGTATAAATTCAAAGAACCGCAAGTTGAAAAACTCATGAGTTTTTCTTGTGTTCCATTGCATTCTCTATGGCGTTTTGCACACACACGTGACCCGGGGGAAAAAAATTATGGGAACCGCAGAGGGAAACGTACTCTAAAACGCAATAGTACGCATTTTTGTTACGCGTCCATAGACTTTCATTGTGTCCGTTTCTGTGCGTGACGCACAGAACTGCATGCAGCAATGCGGATGAGAAACGTATGCATCTCATACGCATTCATGTGAAAGAGGCTATTGGAAAGCATTGATAGGCGTTTCTATGCATATATTGTACCCGTACGCGTTCCCTCAAAACGGCTAGGAACGCACATAGTCTGAACAGGGCCTAAGAAGTCCCGTTTGCAGTTTGCCACAAGCCATGTGGGGGACACAGCAAACATGGAAGAAGGTGCTCTGGTTAGATGAGACCAAAATGGAACTTTTTGACCAAAATGCAAAACGCTATGTGTGGCGGAAAACTAACACTGCACATCACTCTGAACACACCATCCCCACTGCCAAATATGGTGGTGGCAGCATCATGCTCTGGGGGTGCTTCTCTTCAGCAGGGACAGGGAAGCTGGTCAGAGTTGATGGGAAGATGGATGGAGCCAAATACAGGGCAATCTTGGAAGAAAACCTCTTGGAGACTGCAAAAGACTTGAGACTGGGGCGGAGGTTCACCTTCCAGCAGGACAATGACCCTAAACATAAATCCAGGGCAACAATGGAATGGTTTAAAAAAAAACATATCCATGTGTTAGAATGGCCCAGTCAAAGTCCAGATCTAAATCTAATCGAGAATCTGTGGCAAAATCTGAAAACTGCTGTTCACAAACGCTGTCCATCTAATCTGACTGAGCTGGAGCTGTTTTGCAAAGAAGAATGGGCAAGGATTTCAGTCTCTAGATGTGCAAAGCTGGTAGAGACATACCCTAAAAGACTGGCAGCTGTAATTGCAGCAAAAGGTGGTTCTACAAAGTATTGACTCAGGGGGCTGAATAATTACGCACACCCCACTTTGCAGTTATTTATTTGTAAAAAATGTTTGGAATGATGTATGATTTTCGATCCACTTCTCTCGTATACACCACTTTGTATTGGTCTTTCACGTGGAATTCCAATAAAATTGATTCATGTTTGTGGCAGTAATGTGACAAAATGTGGAAAACTTCAGGGGGGCCGAATACTTTTGCAAACCACTGTATCTGTGAGGGGGTGCCTTTCTATCCCCCTGTCCATATGGGGTATGCCATCTTCCCCAGGGAGCGACCAGAGCTTTAAGCTGCCAGCGGTGTTGTGTGCTCCTGCCCGTCGCAATGCATGCTGGGGGGCGTAATGTGTCAATGTAAACACCTCTCTCAGCACGCATTGCAGCGGTCAGAGACACGTGACAGCACCACAGGCTCTTCAAACAGTCAAGCAGTCGCTTCTGTAGGCAAGTAATACCCATTTTTCCAACCCCCACAACACCACCACCACACTCTATCACAGGCCTCCCTTGTGGGGAGGCTCATTTTGTATATTTTCATGAACAGGTAATCAGGTCCATTTAAAGCCCCCCTCCGCACACAAACGTACCCCAGGACTCCGTGCCAGAGCTTGCTTCTGTCTCTCTATAAGATCCTAGATTAGCAGATGTCAAATAAATCACTTCTAAATCAACTGCTCAGAAGTCCCTAAATCAGCCACTTTAATAAGAACCCTGCTGGACCCAAGGACAGGAAATCACAGACAGCAATAAAAACAATGGTCACAAGTTCTGATTCTACAAGGAAAGTTTTTAGTAGCCTGAGACGAGGGCGAAATTACAGGGGAGCAGCTCCTGCGAGGGGGGATCAAATGCTACGTCACTCACTCCGATAAAAGTACACATCCTTCAGATCAGGAGTTCCTGTGGCTACATGTTATGGGTGTGACACAAGGGGTAAGCAAGGGAAAGGATGTGAATGTTGGGGGCCCCCTTAAAAGTTTTGCTGGGGGGCACATGTTTTGCAGTTTCCCGTTACAGTGTTTATGACCCTGCAAAATGTATTCACTTCCCCTCACAACAGGAAGTAAGAGCAGTTCTCACACTTGGGGACGCAGACAACAATAAAAACCCTGAGATTGTCAGTGAAACATGAGATCTGTGTGGGGCATTCAGGATTGCGTGCAGTCTGCATTCATTGATATGAGTCTTACTTACTTTAGACCGGGTGTCCAGCCTCCAGAGATGGGCGGAGCAATCAAAGGATGCTGCCAAGAGCTGAACGCCCTGCATAGGAGAGGGAGAGAGAGGACAGCGAGAGTTATGGAGGCACTGCATAGGGGCCCAAGAGCTTGCAATCTAACACTCATAATACTGGTGGAAGCTGTGGGGGATTAAAACTGCCCATACACTATTCCATCTTGTTTTTGACTCTTAATATCAATCGTAATATCAATCACAAATGTTTAAATCTCCTTATCATAAATCAACTTATGACCGATCAGACGTTTTGTCTAATCAGATATCTAATTGGGCAAAAATAAATTGTACAGTGTATGGCCAGCTTAATGTTCTTCTCGTACTGAACATAGACGTGTTATCAGAATTCCGGCATGACTGTAAATCTTATACTGATTCACGCAGTTTGAAAACAGACCAATCAAAAGCAACAAGCTGCCACATTGCATTGCCCCATTTCAAAGCTCCCCACATGCCCATAAAATGAGCATAATATTTTCATCAACTGTGAATTACAGCATCTCGTTGAGTTTCAGCAAGGGGGTCAATACACGGTTCAATGGCAACTCGATTTCTGTCCTGAATAACTTCTGTTGCACCAAAAATCACCCAGTAGTGTCTGATCTAATCAAAGCGCAGGGAAGTAGCATGGCTATGATGTCACCACATTCGGTAATTAGGCCGCGAGGACAGGGTGTTGTGACATTATTACTTCTGGCTTTATGGGGCAGTGATCAGAGATAAGGCCAGTTTCTGCACATTAGAACTCTGCTGCCCTCTGCTGGCAAAAATAGATATTACACGACAATGGAATACAAGTTATGGATTTTGTCTTGTACTTCGTTTCAATGTAATAAATGGTGCTGTGCAAAGAATCGCTGTGATCAGCGCTAACATTCTGCAGCACAGAAACCCCAGGTTTAAAGGTCAGGTCACCTTCCAGCCTCTATGGAGTTTGTACGGGGTCATCTCCCACCCAAAGCCATATGGGGGGTCCTGCCATTCACTGGCTGCTTGTCATAAACGATGGAGGATGGGGACAGGCTGAGCACCCCCAAGGGACAGCTAGTGACCATTTGTACAGTACTGCAGAAACCATGCCGATATCAGTGTATGCCTTATCCTACCCTGAAGAGCTCACACTCTAATGTATTGAGGATGCTGGGATATGGAAAGGTGCTGTAATACAGAATACAGGAAGCTCTTGTGTTTCGTGTCCCCCTCAGTGCATTACTTTGGTACTATACATGGATTAGATTTGGCGCTCTGCAGAGATGCATGGAGATGCTGCCTATTGATTTTATTAGGCTGCAATTCTGCTTCTGGATTTGCCTGCAGGAAGCACAAATGCATTAAGGCTTTGTGAACTGAAGCCATTGTCTAATTTATGTGACATTTCTGTCACCCTTTCTCGGAACAGGAAACAGATTTAAAGTGAGAGTCGCCTCTATGAATTTCACTGCGCACACGGCTAATATAACAAGTCACAGTTTCACTTGGGTCACACCCAGGCCTGGATTTACATCACAGGAGCCTATAGGCATAGATGTCCTGGCACCCTAGACTTCTACCTATACCCACCGAACCACACCCTTTCCCTTGCCTGTCATAGGTGCAGGAGTCCCTTAGCATTAGGTAATGAGAGGCTGCCATATTGATTTCCTTTTAAGCAATACCTTGCATGCAGTAGTGTCTGAATCACACCAGAAACAAGCATGCAGCTAATCTTGTCAAATCTGACAATGTCAGCAACACCTGATCTGCTGCATGCGTGTTCAGGGGCTATGGCTAAAAGTATTAGAGGCAGAGGATCAGCAGGACAGCCAGGAAGCTGGCATTGCTTAAAAGGAAATAAATATGGCAGCCTCCATATACCTCTCTCTTGAGTTCCCCTTTAAGTAGCTAGAGGAACCCACAACTGAAGGGGGATCTCATCAGTGGAATGCTGAGATCTGGGTGAGTAACCTCATTTGCACTCTGCTCGGGACTCTGCATAGGGAGGGAGGGAGACACTAGGGGATGGCAGTGAGCCGCCTTTCCATCATCAGGCGCCTGTAGACATGTGCCTACAGTGCCCTATGGTAAATCCGGCCCTGGCCACACCCATTTAGCACCTCCCACAATGTAACCTATCAGAAGCCCCTTTGTGATAAGTGCAGTGTGTATTTGGTGACGTACACCCAGGACCCCAGCGCTGCAGGGCTCCCGTGCTAACCACTGAGCCACCAGACTGCCCAGTGCAGTCAACCCCTCATTGGAGGGGGGAGGGGGCTCCGGATACTGGAGGGGGAGGGGACTCTGGATACTGGAGGGGGAGGGGACTCTGGATACTTACCCAAGCGTCAAACTCAATGCTGGTGATGCCGCCATTACTGCCCTCCAGCACCTGGTGACTCTGCAGCTGCCCTGCATGGGGTGAAACAACAGATACATCAGATTTCCCACACTCACAGGAGACTACAGCGCATGGAAATGTTTTACAAAGTTTGTCAGCTTTATATTTCACATTTCCCTTCTCTGTCTGAACTGAAAGGCATAAAAAAAACGTGTAACACAGCAAGAGAACCAGCACAGACACACAAGGGTGCATACACACATGCAATTTGGATTGGCCAACTTTACCACCTCCATGTAGCAGAGGGGCCAACAGTTCTTGAATACTAGGAACAGATTGGGTAGGTAAGCTGTCATACTGATGGAAGTGGTAGAATTGGCCAATCAAAATTGGATGTGTGTACCAGGCTTAGGGTACGTACACACATACAATTTTTAACTGGCCAATTTTACAACCTCCATGTAATAGGAGGGTTTACCTACACAATCTGTTCATAGTATTCAAAGACATTCATCTTCTTACCACATAGAGGTGGTAAAATTGGTCAATCAAAATTGTATGTCTGTAGATACCCCAACTTCTACAAAAAAATATTTTTTAAAAAGTGAAGCCTACCTACTGTTTACCCGCTCACTCCCCTTCCCAAGTGTGGTCTCCCCTCCCATCCACCCCCCATAATTACCAGTCCATAAAAGTTCCTGACGCCAGGCTAGACTCCAGCGGTCTGTTACCTTTATGAATTATTTTCATTCCATTTTGACATTTTATTTTGACCCTCTCCTTCTTCCAAACATTTTTGTGTACATATAATTAAGCCGCCAGGAAATTTGGGTGCGTGGTAAAGCCAAAAAACCGCTCACTCTGCGCCTGCAAAATCCCATGCTGCATTAATTACTGTATTTTTTGGACTATAGGACTCACGTTCTCTCCCCCAAAAGTGGGGAAAAAGTCACTGCGTCTTATAGTCCAAATGCAGGGAGTTCCTGACTTGTGAACGCTGCCAATACCAACCTCCAACCCGCCACAATGTCGGGGAGTCCCTGTACTGTGCCCATTCAGAGGAGGACCCTGGGGGACAGAGGCGTGGATGCACCAGGTTTAGTATATATTTTTTCCTCGTTTTTTGTCCTCTCAACCAAGGTGCGTCTCATGGTCAGGAGCGTCTTATAGTCCGAAAAATACGGTACTATTCCCCCTTCAGGCCTCTGTGGGCAGTGGGGAAAGACGTAATTCAGCTGCCAGCTATTGCTGGTGGCCGAATGACACAGCTTTTATTGTAATTTGGGCTCTGTCCTTTCACGGCACCCAAATTACGGTATGAGCACTGTTTTTATTTAATTCAAACATTTCTGCCTTCACTCCTTTATAAAATATCAAGTCAGAGGGAGGCACGCCTGGCTTCCCTGTGGAATGTTACCCCTTATTCATTCAGCCTCCAGAGGAATCAGGAGTGAGAGAGAAAAAAAAGAGAAAGAAATTTACACTCCCAGAAATAAGTTACCTGAATTCTGAGGTCATGGAACTGTGATTTTGGGGCTCCAAAATAAAAATGTAGAGAGTCAGTAAAAAATGTGGGAAACTCACTACAAATACAAACAATACACTACGCCAATCACAGCTCGTACTGTTACCACTTGGAGAACTGATACAAATGATTAATACTCACCTCCAACCACATCCCACAGCTTCACCAAGCGGTCCGCTCCGCCGGTGGCCACCAACTTGGCATTGGGACTAAATCTAACAGCGTGGATTTCTGAGTCGTGAATTTCCTGTATGACGTTAGACAGAATACGTCAGTCACATGTATTTTACTACAGTGAACAATGTAAATGACTTTCTATGTAAAGGATAACGTCACATACACAAGGGCAGGGACTTCCTCCTAGTGTTTCTTACTCTGCTGTAAGTTGTACCATGTGCCAGTATTGGGGAAGTCTCAAACCACTCATCAGCCATGTCTGTATTTGAATTGCTGGATGTCCTGATACTACAGAGTTTTGAATGTCTCCTGTATCTATGCTCCCCACTATTTATTTTGTACTGTGTTCAGCGCTATGGAAGGTGTTGGCGTTATATAAATTAAAAATAATTACAACATACTAAGTAAAGTAATGCACAATGCCCTTTTAAAGGATACCCGAACTGACATGTGACATGATGAGATAGACATGTGTATATACAGTGCCTAGCACACAAATAGCTATGCTGTGTTCCTTTTTTTCTTTCTCTGCCTGAAAGCGTTAAATATCAGGTATGCAAGTGGCTGACTCAGTCCTGACTCAGACAGGAAGTGACTACAGTGTGACCCTCACTGATAAGAAAATTCCGCTTTTTACCTCTTTCTTGCTCTCAGAAGCCATTTTCTGCAAGGAAAGTGTTTTATAGTTGGAATTTGTTATCAGTAAGGGTCACACTGTAGTCACTTCCTGTCTGAGTCAGTACTGAGTCAGCCACTTACATACCTGATATTTAACTCTTTCAGGCAGAGAAAGAAAAAAAGGAACACAGCATAGTTATGTGTGTGCTAGGCACTGTACATACACATGTCTATCTCATCATGTCACATGTCAGTTCGGGTATCCTTTAAGTTTGCTTAGTGGGGGGTCTCAGACCTCCGGAAGCTGCTCCCACCCTGTCCACCCGGCTGGTGCTACATCTCTTGCTTCTATCCAGGCCTGGCACGGCACCCTGCCAGAGGCATGTCTGGGTAATATAGTGCCTATGGCAAACACTGAAACTGTGCCTCCATGGTTCCCTAAATATTAGAATGAAGGAGCCATGTGCCTATCAATTAAATAGTCACGGGATTTCTTGTAAAAGGATCAAATATTTCCATGCCTCCAGATTGAAGAACCAAGTAGTCAGGTGCCTCACGATAAAGAAAATTAAATAGCCAAGTACGCCATACATGCATAAATTAAGTATCCATGTTCCCAAGATAACAGAATTAATCTGATCTGAGTGATGGGGAAGCACCGGGGTAGACATGGCACCCATGATGCTGTAGCGCCTTTGGCACGAGCCACGCCTGCACCCATCTAGATACGCCACTGCTGGCCTCTGAGCCTGCGCAGCAGAAGAAAGGAGACCAACTCTCCACTGACATGAGTAGACTGGCAGTCTGACTCCTACTCAGTGGTGCCAGTGGTGGCAAGTATGTATAAAAAAAAAATCTTTGCTTTTTAGATCCTGTGACCCTGGCAGATGCAGATGAGGTGGGAGTATGGGCTGGTGGTCTGGGGGACATTAGGGAGGCTGAGGGGGCATTCTGCATTGGGGGCACTTTGTAATATCTGTGTAACGATTGCGGGTTTCTATCTCCGTGGTCAGCGCACAAGATGCGCGCTGACACAGCGGAAATCCTCCACAAGCATATAATTAGTTAGTACCCAGGTTGGGTGCAATGCACCAGTAGAGGGCAATTCCCACCAGCAGATGGAGCTGTGGAGTGCAGACGAACAGGAGCGTCTGCGATCTGTCTGCGATCCAGACAGATAAACAAAAGGGGCTACCAGTAGCAACCGCTGCTCTGGTTAGCACCCCCAGACAGACAGAACGATTCCCTGTCGGCCGCCG
Organism: Hyperolius riggenbachi; assembly: GCF_040937935.1. Lineage (NCBI taxonomy): Eukaryota > Metazoa > Chordata > Amphibia > Anura > Hyperoliidae > Hyperolius > Hyperolius riggenbachi. Next base: position 23,354,220 of record NC_090647.1, read on the forward strand.
CTGGCGACAGGACAATCGCGACAGAAAGACTGTACAGGCAAAACAGATAATACAATCCAACTGCACTAGAGGGAATGCCTAGTCCCAAGAATTACTCTAAGATAACCTTTAACAAACAGGCAAGGCTGACACTCTAGGAGTGTTTAGCAGTAACAAACCATTAAGAAGACCAGCAAAGGATTCTGGGAGAACATGGTATTTATACTGCCAGCCTTCAAAGGAGGCAGCTGGGTAATTTGCATAACAAATGTATGCAAATTCCTCAGCAGCAGAGCAGGTCTGAAACTTGCAAAGAAAAGACAGGTCTCTTTTCCAGAGACCTGCAGCCCTCAGATTTAAGGAATAGTCAAACAGCTGTCTGTGCAGACAGCTGAGTGGATCATTACAGTACCCCCCCCCCCCCCCCTCTAGGGACGGATTCCAGACGTCTCTCAAACTGACGTTTCCAAAAAATTCTAACTGAAGACTCATGAAGGTCGGGTCAGCCCGACAAGGCCCAATTCCAGAGTCAGTCCTCCCGAAACCGACCTCATCGGAAGCAGAAGCCACCGAAACATGCCCATCAGTACTACAAGTCTCAGCGTAACACCCATCAGAACTGTGAATGCCAGAGAAGAACCCATCGACATCCTCCAAGCAATACCCACCACCTTCCAGAGACCGTCCAAAAATACCAAACCTGCCACAATACCTGTTCGAAGTGTCCCTTTCAACACAAAAGCCACTGTTCATCCTATCCAGGGTACCAAGCAAAATTTCTCCCAGAATCCTTTGAAGCTCTGCAGAGATCCCAAGAGGCCAGAACGCTCACCAGGCTCACATGGAGAACTACCAAGAACCCCTATGGGACCTATGATTATTCCGAATTCAGAATTACCAGGACACCCATCAAGATCAGGACTTTTAGGGACCACTTCTGGGCATGCAGGCAGGCAGGCAATATCAAAACATGTCTCCACCGAGGAAGCATCTGAGCATGCTGGTAACCGAGGCACACTTGGGCTTTCTGGGTCACAGAGCACATCGGGGTACACCAGCACAGGAGAAACCTCAGGACATGTCGGGGAACTGCCAACCTCAGAGTCCGACACGACAAGACCAAAACCAGTACCGGGCAGAGAATCATCATGAGTAGAGGTCACAGGTACTGGTCTTTCAAAAGAAGACTCGGTCTCAGAAGTTTCTGTGACTAATATTATCTAACCAAAACTCATCATTGACTACACATGAGTGAAGCTCCACAAGAGCTGCAAGGGTAGTCAGCACAACAGCAATGCCTACTGAAGTGGGCAAAACCTCAGATGGATCTGGGGGGCAGGAGGCATCTCCAAGAATTTCTGCACCCTTTAGGAGGGACTTGGAAACCTCCTAAACATCAAACAAGACCTCAGAAGTGTCATTTTCCAAGGTTTCTGACAAGGATTCTGAACTATCCATGTTACAGGGCCGAACATCAAATACCTTCTGCGGACAGGGCAGATGTCCCAGGAATAGTTCCACCATATGCTGAGACTGAATTTCATCATCAAGACAAGGATACACAGGAATATCTAGTGAAACTAGCTCTGACTTTCTGAGTTTCGTTTCACTGAAGGTAGAATCCTCCATAGCAGTCAATCCAGACTGCAATTCTAAAATAGCAGAGAAACAGGTGAGAATAGTAGCAATACCTAGACGAGCCTCTAGGGTCACTGCAGGAGATTTTATGCAAGGCCATATTGACTCATCCAGAGTACAGGGTGGAAAATCATTACTTTCCTCAGTATCAGATTCGCAAAACCAAAGTGCTGTCTCACTCTTAGACTCGGCTAACAATGTCGAATCCGAGGAGACAGAACGCCAATTTGCGAATCCAAGATCGCTTTAGGTTGTGAAACTGACGCTTCCAAAGCGCAAGCCTCCGCAATCTGTGGAGTGGACTGCAAGGTGTTCAAAACATTACTTTTGAGGCTGCAAGGTTTAGGAATTTTCTCCATAGCAGGATTATGTGAGAAACAGGCATCAGATCGCACAGATTCAAACTCCAAACAAACAGAAGAGAATCCATCAGAATTCACACAGGTGTCCACAAACGAGGCACACCCATTCATTTCAGGTCGCACAGTGTTTAAACTTACTTGCTTTACCCCAGAAAGGCAGGAATAATCATTTGACAATGGTGTCTCTTTATTGGAATCAAATAGTTGGTGTGTGTGCAATTCATCCAAAATTGTCTGCCACACAAAAATCACCGGATCCACAAAACACTCGTCACACTCATCAGAATCAATCAAAATGTACATAGAATCAAGACAAGCATTCAGAATATCTTCACTTTTTGCAATGTAAAAATCGCAACTTCCACGGAGCAAATTGAGGTTCAAACAACCCTGTATCAAGGTAACCTTCATATGGGTTGGGATCAGGAACATGCACAGATTTTTTAACTGCTTTAACATAATGTATGATCCTACCTATAATAGGATCCACATATGCCTTTGGCAATGAAATCTGAAGCAAATCGAACATTCCCTCTACCCTGGGAATTTCGGTTGGGCTGGTCATTCTGTAACGATTGCAGGTTTCTATTTCCGTGGTCAGCGCACAAGGTGCGCGCTGACACAGCGGAAATCCTCCACAAGCGTATAATTAGATAGTACGCAGCTTGGGTGCAATGCACCAGTAGAGGGCAATTCCCACCAGCAGATGGAGCTGTGGAGGGCAGACGAGCACAGCCTCTGCACGGCCACAGATGTCAGATGGGAATTGTATAGATAAAGGCAAAGTAGGGCACGGTAGCCCTCCAAAGATAGCCCTCCAAAAGAGAGAGCACAGAGACAGACTAAAATGTGTGTTCCCCAATCTAGTCGCCACCCAGCGACGGCGAACACACATTTGCAGAAACAAAGCTGGAACGCAATCGCAAGAGAGAGGCGATTGCCAGAAGTGACACCCGGCTGAACAGAACAGAACATGAGTGTAGCAAAAGCACAGCAAACAACAATGAGAAGGAAAATAACAAACGCTAGCTAAACGAGAACACCGCACTCATTCGCAACAGCGAACGTGTTTAAGCCCGATAACCGCGCGTTAGGCGCCCAGTGATAAGTGAGCCACCCTAACTAACCAATGACAGACAAACACGAAATAGAGAACGTGAACGCTTGCTAAACTGTTACCTCACTGAGCCTACAGCCAGCGTTCGTATCAGACAAGACAGACTGACAGGTGGGGCTGCCAATAGCAACCGCTGCTCTGGCTAGCACCCCTAAGGCAGAGATACAGAAGGTGGCACTGCCACTACCACTAGGGCAAGTGCGATCCAGACAGATAAACAGAAGGGGCTACCAGTAGCAACCGCTGCTCTGGTTAGCAAACCCAGACAGACAGAACGATTCCCTGTCGGCCGCCGCTGGCGACAGGACAATCGCGGCAGAAAGACTGTACAGGCAAAACAGATAATACAATCCGACTGCACTAGAGGGAATGCCTAGTACAGTCCCAAGAATTACTCTAAGATAACCTTTAACAAACAGGCAAGGCTGACACTCTAGGAGTGTTTAGCAGTAACAAACCATTAAGATGACCAGCAAAGGATTCTGGGAGAACATGGTATTTATACTGCCAGCCTTCAAAGGAGGCAGCTAGGCAATTTGCATAATAAATGTATGCAAATTCCTCACCAGCAGAGCAGGTCTGAAACTTGCAAAGAAAAGACAGGTCTCTTTTCCAGAGACCTGCAGCCCTCAGACTTAACCCTCCAGGCGGTTTGTCAAAATCTGCCAGGGGGCAGCAAATACGTTTTTTTTTTAAAAAAAATTTTTATGTAGCGAGACGAGGTCTCGCTACATGATAGCCGCTGCTCAGCGGCATCCCCCCAGCCCCTCCGATCGGAGATCAAGAGATCCCGTTCAAAGAACGGGATCTCCTGGAGGGCTTCCCCCGTCGCCATGGCGACGGGGCGGGATGACGTCACCGACGTCGTGGCGTCAAAGGGGACTCCGATCCACCCCACAGCGCTGCCTGGCACTGATTGGCCAGGCAGCGCACGGGGTCTGGGGGGGGCGGCTGCGGCGACGCGTATAGCGGCGGATCGGCGGGTAGCGGTGGCGATCGGGCACTGCACGCAGCTAGCAAAGTGCTAGCTGCGTGCAGAAAAAAAAAATTATGCAAATCGGCCCAGCGGGGCCTGAGCGGTGCCTCCCGGCGGCATAGCCCGTGCTCAGCACGGGCTTACCGCCAGGGAGGTTAAAGAGGAACTCCAGTGAAAATAATGTAGTAAAAAAAGTGCTTCATTTTTTACCATAATTATGTATAAATGATTTAGTCAGTGTTTGCTCATTTATTACATGGTGACATTTTTACTGTGGGCAGGTTATGTAGCTGCTCCTAGCTGTTTTGGCTGTTAGAGACAGCTGTAAACAGCTATTTCCTGTCTGTGAACCTTGTTACATTGTGGCAGTTTGCCCAGAGTACCGCGGTACTCAGAGCTTCTTGTGGGAGGGGTTTCAGCACAAAATCAGTCACACAGCGCCCCCTGATGGTCTGTTTGTGAAAAGCACTATATTTCTCATGTAAAAGGGGGTATCAGCTACTGATTGGGATAAAGTTCAATTCTAGGTTGGCGTTTCTCTTTAAGGAATGGTCAAACAGCTGTCTGCCTGTGCAGACAGCTGAGCGGATCATTACAATCTGTTATCCTATCCTTATTAAAGGGACTGGATAATTTATTTTTAGCATATTTGTTTTGTGTTAAAAAAGTACCCATAATGAATAAAATGGTTTATGTATAGATTACTAGCTGATAACCCAGCGTTGCCCGAGTATGAATTTGGCTGCTGTAGGCTCTGCCCGCTTTTTCTAACCCTAACACACAAACACAATGACCAAGTTTGTGAGCTTTGGGGTCCTTGGCATCAATAATTTGTTTTTTTTTTCAAAGAAATGAAACAAATCTGACTGGCTGTTTGTGGCTCCACCCCTTTTTTGAATTTAAACCCTAGTCACCCAATGACCAACTGTAGCAGGTTTGAGGCATCTGCTATTACCAGTGTAAAAATGGCAGCAATTTAAATATTCCCTTGAAAATCAACAGGTGAATTTTGATTAGCTATTGTAGGTTCTACCCACTGAATTTTAATCCCAGTCACCCAGAGACCAAGTGTGCCAAGTTTGAGAACCCTGCGATTAACAGTGTAAGAATGGCTGCAGTTTACATTTTCCCATTGAAAATTAATGGCTGAAATTTGATTGGCTGTCTAATGCTCCACCCACTTATCCTGGATTTGTAACCTCGGTCACCAAGTGACCAACTGCGCCAAGTTTGGGGACTCTGGCTTTGATTGCTGTGAGAATGGCAGCCTTTTGCACTTTCTCCATTGGCATGAATGGGTGAAATCTGATTTGCTGTTTGTAGCTCTGCCCAGGTGTGCAGGGGGGCCGCGAGACCCCCAGAACATATCATCCCAGGTAGTAAGGGATCTGTATACCAAGTCTCGTTCAAATCGGTCAAGCCGCTTGAGTGATCGCGGCGCATACACACACACACACACGATTTTATGATATATATATATATATATATATATATATATATATATATATATATATATATATTTAGTCAGGGTTTGCCCACTGTAAAGTAATTCCTCTCCCTGATCAGAGGTGGCCTTACAGTACGCAGGGCCTGGGACGACTGTCATGTGTAGGGACTAGAGACACAGATATGCTATGGATGCACATACACCAGACACGCTGTGGACACACACACACACACACACACACACACACACACACACTGTACAGACACACACTGTACAGACACACACTGTACAGACACACACTGTACAGACACACACACACACACACACACACACACACACACACACACACACACACACACAAACACACACACACACACGTCTTTTACCTTATAGGAGGGGGGGGGGGGGGCAATCTCTCTGCCTTTCCTTTCTTAAAGCGGACCCAAACCAAACTTTTTTTTTATTACAAATATTTAGTTGCACCACGCTAACACATACAAAGATAAATAAACACTCCTTCAAACCTATGAGCATTTCAGTGCATGCTTTTCACCCTTCTCTTTTCATAACTAGGGTTATACTGGGGGCAGCCATTAACAATTCCTCCATTGCTACTAAACCAGTTTGCCGGATTTTGTCCCGGCAATTTGAAAGGAAGGGAGGGGTTCCTCCAACAAATGTAAAATATTTTATATTGGTCATCATGCAGCTGAAAAAAGGCTGCTATTTATTATAATTTATATAATTTATATTTATTATAATTTATTTATATATTTATTTATTTATTATAATTCATAATTCACTCCAACCTGAATTATCGCAAATTCTTTCTGTTTTAGGAAAGCAAATTTTTGTTTTTCTTAACATCTTAGTAAGGGGGCTTTTAGGACCATTGTAGTCCCTTACACACTCCAATGAGTTCTGGGTCACCATGAGCTTGCTGGTTAGTCTGTATTATAATTTAGAAAATAGATTTTATTTCTGAAATCTTGTATTTTTAATTTGGGTCCACTTTAAGGCCCATACACACGGGCTACAACTGTTGCTGGAAACACATGGCGCGCGCATGTTGCAGCAACAGGTCCTCCGTGTGTATGAGGCGCGCGCAAGGAACTGTTGCTAATCAGAGCTGTCGCCAGGCGATTGACTTGGCCAATGCCCGGTAACAGCTGTTGCAGCAACCGTCGCTAGTCTCAAGTCGGTGCGGTCGTGTGTATGCTAGTCTCTAGCAACTCTTGTGAGTCCGACAGTTCATTGAACCTGCGACAAAAGCTGCTGAGCAACAGTTTCCGCTATGTTGCAGGCAGGTTGTTGCCGCGTGTATACAATCGTCGCTTGTATACAACTGTCGTTGCTGGAGACTTTTAACTGTTGCTTGTCTCCATGCAACTGCAGACATCCGTGCCTCATGTGTATGTAGCTTAACAGGCACGCCCTCCACATTCAGACTCCCTCCACCCTGAGCTCACTCCTCTTCTCCTACCATCTTGGCTGGGGACCAGGCAATCTATAGCTAAGTACCCACGGGGGTACAATTGTAGCTGTCGCCGCACACGGGAGCGTGTGCGCGACAGTTCGGCGGCAGTTCGGCGACAGCTCGTCGCCAAGTCCCTCTGCATACACACGGCAGCAGAGGGATTAGCGATGCGGCGGAAGCTGTCGCCGAGTTTCCTCCCCCCCGCCGGAAGCTCCGTGTGGTGTGTGTGGGTAGCTGTCGCTAGCCCGCATACACATGCGGGGCTAGCATGAGGGGACGCCATTCTGATGTAGCAATGCCTGCAGGCTGCTGCATATCAGCTGAGTGGTACTTCTTTGAAATAGTGTCCCTCCCTACTCTATGATTGGATGGCCACAGCAGCTCCAGTATTGGCTATCGGGAAGCTGGTGCTGCTGCTATTGGCCAGTCTCCCCCTGCTTGCTGCTCCGTGACAAGGTACTGTCACGGGGAAATCCGAGGCCCCTGCAGAGGGTGCGGGGCCCCCTTCAGGCGCGGGGGGCCTGGGGCGATTTCCCTACCCAAAAGCTGCCTCCACCCCGATTCACATACTGAAATTTATCACAGGTGGTAACATCTTTAGTCCCATCAGGTGATCTCTTTGGAACGCCCTGGGAGGAGAATGCCGCATAGCTAAACAGCCTAGGCTGTGACATCACTGGGAGGGCGGAGCTACATACCAATATACAACAATATATAGATATAGGAAGTGTTTCTGTTGCTGAAACCAACATTTACTGTAAAAGTGGATGAACTGAATAATGTACTTCATTCTGCTATATCACTGAACATCTCTCTTCATCAGACTCTGTGACGCCAGTGATATCTCCTTACCTTGCTGTAGAGGGCTCTGGTGGGCAGGCTGCAGAGGACACAGACAGAGGACGGGCGGTACCAGCTGTCTTCCCCAACAAACTCCGGCTGCTCCTTCCTGAAGCTGAGACAAGTATGACCAGATGAGTGTGTAAGCTGAACATATGCCTGAAGCCTGGATCTCTTTACATAGAATAAAAGGTACTTGGATGTTCTCCTCTGAATCAGGATTAGCTGCACTCCTTTATTTTGTCTCTGTGATGTCCTATTCCTCGGATATTGCCACTTGACAAGATAAATAACATTTATAGACAGGCTATACCTGAAGAATGGGACTTCACCGTGACAACGTAATTTTGTTTATGTTCTCTTCTGAAGCACGACTAGCTACACGCCTGCATTTTGTCTCTGGATACATATTAATACCTTTACTTTGTTTCTGCTGTGTCCCTTTCCTCAGATATTCCTACTTCCGGTCTCTAAGACACACAGGAAGTTACACACAGGAAGTGGGATTATCTGAGGACAGGGACACCACAGAGACAAAGTAAAGGTGTGCAGATAATCCTGCTTCAGAGGAGAAGATACAAATACCAAATACAAATACCAAAAGACATCCAGAGTTCAGAGTTTAAAGAGGAACTTTATTGAATGTAACTTAATGATTATAATTGCTTATATTATTTTTACAATATTCAATTATAAATGATTTAGTCAGTGTTTGCCCATTGTAACAGCTTTCCTCTCCCTGATTTACATTAAAAAATGTATCACAGAAGGCAACATCTTTACTGCTGACAGGTGAAGCTCTGCAGAATGTTTTTTTTCTCTGTGTTCCAAAGTGAGCAGAAACAATACCTGGTCTCCCAGAATGCTTTGAGGCACAAGGCTGCATAGCTAAATAGTCTAGGCTGAGCATCACTGGGAGGGCAGGCTACATATTGACATAGAGGAAAGAAAGTGTTTCTGAAGCTGAAACCAAGATAATTAACATAAAAGTGGGTATCCGCAAAGATTTAAAGAGAACCTGAGCTGTAATGTAATCCAAAAATGACATACTTACCTAAGGAGCGGGAAGCCTCTGGATCCTAATGGCTTCCCTCACTGTCATCACGGTTCCCCATCACTCACTGTCATCACCACCTCCTCCTACACTCTACACTAGAGGGCCACTTTAAGCCCCCTGGCGGTATGATTATTTCTGGATTTCTTTTTTTTTTAAACGTTTCAGACCCTAATATCAGGAAACAATCCCGCTGCCACAGTCTCTGCAGCAGTCCTCTGCACTCACTCACTTCCCTGAGCTCCAGTGCTACAAGTTTCCCTCCGTCCTCCGGGTGGTGCTGTAACTCTGCGGTGAGATTGATGACAGCGATCTCAGCAGAGTGATTCAGAGCCTCGGAGGACAGGAAGGCGAATGTCTACTGACATCTGGATCCTCCGGGAGGTGAGTAAAAGCGTCCGCTGCACACTACACTCTGCATAGAGCTCCCGGCAGCTCGTGTGAGCTACACTCAGGATTACCACCAGGGAGGTTAAGTCAATAAGTAAGCATTAATTAAGAGCAGCAAAACTTGTCTAAGCGAATACCTTAGTCTTATGTCATACAATCAATCTGAAAATGCTATTCCAATGTTTCGTCAAATGAGAACCTGTGCGGCTCTGCTTTCCTGAACCCTTGAGAATGTACTGACTCCATGCTAGGAAGGCAAAGCACAAACATAAACTGATTCATACCACACCTCCAACACAGGGGTTCTTTACGGTCACAGCTGACCGGTGGGAAAGTTCTGGAACTCCGCCCACATGACTTCCTTTTTACCTCAGCTTCCTGTATCTCTGGATTTGAGGGCTCATACCCATCTCGCAAGCCTTTGTGCTATTCTTCCGACGTCTTTTTGAGCGACGAGCGATAGTTTTGGCGATCTCGTGGATACGAGTGCGCGATTAACATAGGTGAAGATGCTTTCAGACACATAGCGATAACAGGCGGATCAGATCTTTTAAGATCCCTGACGACACCCGTGCAGAGTGCCATTATCGTTTGAACCCTTGTTTGTGCCCGTCGCGTGCCGTCACATGTACCCGCCGGCAGAAAGATGATCAGGGAATACTTGTCGTCATGGGACGTCTCTGTAGTCCATCTTCCTGCACTGTTAAGGTGGCCACTAATGGTCCAATTTCTAGCGAAAAATCATTCGAGTGATCAGAAATTCTGATCGGATTGGTTGTAAATAATGTCAGTTGATGGGCACAATCGATAATGAACGATTATAAAAACAATCTTCCGATTGCATTTTCGTTGAACCAAAATTTGGATTTTCTTGTTGGTCGTGGTAGATAGGAAGCAATGATTGGTTAGTTGATGGTGTAGTGAACGATTTTTCGTCCGATCAGAATTTCTGATCGCTCGAACGATTTTTCGCTACAAATTGGACCGTTAGTGGCCATCATTAGTTTGACAAAAATCCAGTCAGACGATTTTTTTTATAATCATTCATAATCAATTGTGCCCATCAACTGAGATCATTTTCAACCAATCTGATCAGAATTTCTGACCACTCGAACAATTTTCCCCTAGAAATTGGATCATTAGTGGCCACGTTTAGGAGAGTATTCAGTTTTAGGGCTATTTCCCACGGAGTGGGCTTGATTCACTACACAGTGATAACTCAAATATCACACCTTATCAAAGATATCACACCTTATCAGAGTAGCATAGCGAGCGCTACGAACCCGCAGGGCCTCAGGGCGGGACGAGTGCCATTGCCAATTAGCAGGCATAAGTTTGTAGTGCTCGCTGTGCTACTCTGATAAGGCGTGTTAACTTTGATAACGTGTGTTTTCTTTGATAAGGTGAGATATTTGAGTTATCACTGTGTAGTGAATCAAGCCCAGTATGTTTTGCGAAGTGAAAAAAAAAAAGTTTTTTTAAACCTTTTATTCCCATGAGGTGTTCCTTTCCCAAGTTAGGGGTTCCTCCTGAGAATACTCTCGTTTTTTTTTTACAACGACCATCACAGAACAATCCAGACAGATCCATGTAGATGCAGAATTCTCCACATGCCTGTTACTGTCGTTGCCTTTTAGCACTCACAAGCTCAAATATCCCTCTAAAATACTACACTATATTGGCGCTCCTGGTGCCCTCTGTCTCTTTTTTCCCCTTCTCAGTTCCTGGAACCCACGGGTTGGAGTGCATGCACCGGCCACACCCACTAATACTAAAGCTGCAGGAGAAAAATGAGGTTCTACTCACTCAAAGAAGTTTTTGAGGACTCCGAGGACTCTGGAGGGACTGATGGCGATCAGAGACTGAGACCTGGAAAAGAAAGAACAATGGCCATTCAGAATGCAGGGAGGTTGCATCATCATCCCCTCATCAACCTAGAGATGTGTCTCTACGTCCCAAGAATTTTTTCTTCAGGACAATAGAATTTCTTGGCTGACTTAGCTGAAAGCTTTCTCTTTTAATAACCCTTCTTCAGACTCCAGTCCTGTATCAAGTCTGAAGAAGGCTGAGTAGCCAAAAGCTTACTCTTATTCTTTTACATTAGCCAATAAATGGTATCATCCTGATCAAAACGTTTTGCTTTTACCAACGGCTAACACAGTACAACACTCTACTGCTACGTCCCAATACAGCTTTAGAGGCAGAGGATTAGCAGCACTGCCAGGCAATTTGCAGCGTTTAAAGTGTAACTGTTGGCATAGAATCAAAAATGATTTATTTTTATCTGGTAAATGAGTAATAAGGATGCTAACCAGGCATTTTAAAAATCACTCTTAGTTTTCTTATCCATGAAACAACATTCCCCAGTTTCCGTGGCTCTTATTTGGTACATCTGCTGCACAAAGGAAGTTGAAGGGCATGCTGGGTTGTTTAGTTGTTTTTTTTTTTGCTTCTTTACTTCCCCCCTCCCAGACTTAACTAATGCAGCATGATTGGCTGAAGCCTCTTTCCCTCCTGTTTTGCCCTCCTACAGCTCTGTTCCTCTCTGATTGGCCAATATTTCTCATGGTAAGACAATGCGCTTTCTATTGCAGTGGGAGTGCCTGAAGACTGGGAGGAGGGTGGGCAATGCATACACAATCAGGCAACGGAGAATAAGGGAGGAAATGACATCAGGATTGGCTTCAAGATAGACACAGTTAAAATGGAGAATCCTAAGAAAGATCTCCTTTTTTTTACTATAGAAAAATCACTAAAATAAAAATGTGGACAGTGCAATACATATGTTATGTTATTAGAGCAAGTATATTCCTCTCTCTCTATATCTATCTATCTATTTTTTTTCTGATATAGTATGGCTGACTGCTCCTGTTTGAAAGGAAATAAACATGGAAGCCTCCATATCTCTCTCACATCTAGCCAGGCCCGTTTCTAGGGCCGTGCGGGCGCCGAAGGAGTTGTGGGCGCTGTAATGGAGGGGGGAGGCAGCCGTGGGGAGGGCAGGCCGACCTCTCCCTCCCTTCCTCGCCGCGGGCCGCCCTCCGAGCTCCCCCCTCCGAGTCTGACTGCAGGAAAGCGCTGTGTAGGGAGGGCAACTCACCTCCCTGGTTCCAATCGCCGCCGGTCTCCTCTTCTCTTCATAGCTGCTGATACACACACTTCTTTCGGCTAAACAGGAAGCAGTGTGTGTATCAGCGGCTATGAAGAAAAGAGGAGACCGGCGGCGATTGGAACCAGGGAGGTGAGTTGCCCTCCCTACACAGCGCTTTCCTGCAGTCAGACTCGGAGGGGGGAGCTCGGAGGGCGGCCCGCGGCGAGGAAGGGAGGGAGAGGTCGGGCTGCCCTCCCCGCGGCTGACTCCCCCCTCCATACTGGGGGGCAGCTACCTATCTAACCTATACTGTGGGGCACCTACCTAATCTAACCACACTGGGGGGCACCTACCTAATCTAACCTATACTGGAGGGCCCCTACCTATCTAGCCTGTATTGGGGGCACCTACCTACCTAGCCTATACTGGTGGCAACTATACTGGCTACCTATATTGTAGGCACCTACCTAACTAACCTATACTGGGGGCACCTACCTATCTAACCTAGGCTGAGGGTAACTATTCTGACTCCCTATATTAGAGGCACCCACCTAGCTAACCTGTACTGGGAGAACCTACCTATCTAACCTATACCGGGGGCACCTGCCTATCTAACCTATACTAGGGGCAACTATACCGGCTACCTATACTGGAGGCACCTATCTGGCTAACCTATACTGGGGGCAACTATACTGGGGCACCTATGCCTGGCTACCTATACTGGGGGGACCTATAGCCTGCTACCAATACTGGAGCACCTATGCCTGGCTACCTATACTGGGGGGACCTATAGCTGGCTACCTATACTAAGTGCAACTAGACCTGGCTAACCTATACTGCGGGCATGTATACCTGGCTCTGCGGGGGGCACAATTTTAACACCCTCGCCCTGGGTGCATTTTAGCCTAGAAACTGCCCTGCATCTAGCGCTTGATTCACAAAGCCGTGCAAACTGTTTAGCACGGGTGTGCTAGACAGTTAGCACGTGAAGTGCCGTTTGCGGACTTTTGCGCGCGCAAAGTGCCGCGATTCGCGCACTTTTGCGTGCGCAATTTGCAGCAAAAGTCCGCGATCGCGCGAATCGCGGCACTTTGCGCACGCAAAAGCTTGGAGTTCTGTAGCTCTTGACTTTGCAGAAAGTTAGTGCAATCTATACCTCAGTGTGCCCCGCCCCTGGTATTTTACATGGCCTACCCCTTCATAGCTGACTTACTGTTGTTCCCAGTTGCTTCTAGTTTGTTATAACTGTACTAACAGTGAGAAAATGTCACAAATGGACTTATTGTAGAGGTGGCATCCGATCCCGGCACCTCCTGAGAGCCGCCCCTTCTTTCACGGATGTTGGTAGGAGTCATCTGCATGCCCAGTGATGGCCTCTATACTCCTGTGGCCATAGAAGTGACTGGATCATCTGAATTCAGTGCTTCGGAGGGGCGTCCCAATACTTTGGCCAACAGAGTGCATGTGTGACCACCTCTCACCTGGTCTGCCTGGCCAGCGGCTTCTCCAGCTCCACACTCCCCGACATCTCCAGGCTCCGGGTATCGTGAGAGTCGTCAGATTGATTAGATACAAAATCTCTGTCCAATAAAACAGAACAATTGTATTTACAGACTGATCAGAACCCCACTGATCGCATTACCCATCATCCCTCTGGCTGTCACACCAAGTGTGCAAAACCCTCACCAACATCACCCAGTGAGAGGAATAGGGGGAGGAGTGACTGGTGAGCCCCAATCAGGTGGAGTCCTGCCCATGTGACTACTACAGGACTGGTATAATCCTTCCCATCATCCCTTTCCAGCTCAGAGTATATGGGAGATACAGCATCCCAATGATGTCTGTATGCAGAGGGGGCTTCCAGGCAATCAGACAAAGCCGAGCTTCATCAGAAAGCCTTTCCAACAAAAGTCCCCCCCCCCCCCCTGCATTCTCTCTATACCCCCCTCCCCTCTGGACTTTTTTCTCTCCCCCTTCCAAAGACCCCCCCTGCTTTCTCTCTTAATTAAGTGATAGGTATATGGAGGCTGCCACATTTACTTCCTTTTAAACAATACCAGTTGCCTGGCAGTCCTGTTGATCTCTCTGGCTGTAGTAGTGTCTGAATCACACCTGAAACAATCATGCAGTTAATCTTGTCACACTTCAGTCAGAGCACCTGATCTGCTGCATGCTTGTTCAGGGGCTATGACTAAAAGTATTAGAAGTAGAGGATCAGCAGGACAGCTAGGCAACCGGTATTGCTTAAAAGGAAATAAACATGGCAGCATCCATATCCCTCATTTCAGATCTGCTTAAGGTTGTGCCTCTGCCTACCACTAGTACCAGCTGTGCAGTGCCCGATACCCCCTCATTCTTCCCTCTCCAAAAGTTACAGCTCTGTAGGACTCCTGCAAAATGTCCCCATCCTCTGCTCAGAGATCCCCCATTACAGCATACCTATTGAAGTCCCCCCTCCCTTCTAATGGTCCCATGTGATTAGGTATGCCCCGCCCCTTCTAATGGTCCCATGTGATTAGGTATGCCCCTCCCTTCTAATGGTCCCATGTGATTAGGTATGCCCCTCCCTTCTAATGGTCCCATGTGATTAGGTATGCCCCTCCCTTCTAATGGTTCCATGTGATTAGGTATGCCCCTCCCTTCTAATGGTCCCATGTGATTAGGTATGCCCCTCCCTTCTAATGGTCCCATGCAATAAGGTATGCCCCTCCCTTCTAATGGTCCCATGTGATTAGGTATGCCCCTCCCTTCTAATGGTCCCATGTGATTAGGTATGCCCCTCCCTTCTAATGGTCCCATGTGATTAGGTATGCCCCTCCCTTCTAATGGTCCCATGTGATTAGGTATGCCCCTCCCTTCTAATGGTCCCATGTGATTAGGTATGCCCCTCCCTCTAATGGTCCCATGTGATTAGGTATGCCCCTCCCTTCTAATGGTCCCATGTGATTAGGTATGCCCCTCCCTTCTAATGGTCCCATGTGATTAGGTATGCCCCTCCCTTCTAATGGTCCCATGTGATTAGGTATGCCCCTCCCTTCTAATGGTCCCATGTGATTAGGTATGCCCCTCCCTTCTAATGGTCCCATGTGATTAGGTATGCCCCTCCCTTCTAATGGTCCCATGTGATTAGGTATGCCCGTCCCTTCTAATGGTCCCATGTGATTAGGTATGCCCCTCCCTTCTAATGGTCCCATGTGATTAGGTATGCCCCTCCCTTCTAATGGTCCCATGTGATTAGGTATGCCCTGCCCCTTCTAATGGTCCCATGTGATTAGGTATGCCCCTCCCCTTCTAATGGTCCCATGTTATTAGGTATGCCCCTCCCTTCTAATGGTCCCATGTAATTAGGTATGCCCCTCCCTTCTAATGGTCCCATGTGATTAGGTATGCCCCGCCCCTTCTAATGGTCCCATGTGATTAGGTATGCCCCGCCCCTTCTAATGGTCCCATGTGATTAGGTATGCCCCGCTCCTTCTAATGGTCCCATGTGATTAGGTATGCCCCTCCCTTCTAATGGTCCCATGTGATTAGGTATGCCCCGCCCCTTCTAATGGTCCCATGTGATTAGGTATGCCCCTCCCTTCTAATGGTCCCATGTGATTAGGTATGCCCCGCCCCTTCTAATGGTCCCATGTGATTAGGTATGCCCCCCCCTTACCCCAATCACTGGCCTAGATGAGCATTATCAATAGAATGGACTGGATAACCAAGTGTGCATAAAGGTAACATTCTGTGCAGGGGAGACAGGAGTGGGGGGGGGGGACAGGGGTAATGTGTGGGGGTCACACTGCAGCCTTACACTGTAACAGATAGAGCAGGATGGGGGTGAGGCCAGCACAGGGACAGCAATATCTTCGAGGACTCCTCATATTCTCTGTAAGTGAAGAAAACAGCTCAAGAACAACATCTCTTTCCTCTCCCCGATTTATATCCTTATATTCATCACAGGCGGCGACATCTTTACTGCTGGCAGGTGCATCACTGCGGAATGTTTGCTTATTGTGTGTTCCGAAGTGAGCAGAAACAATACCTGGTCTCCCAGAATGCACTGGTAGGAAAATTCCACATAGCTAAACAGCGAAGGCTGTGACATCACTGGGAGAGCCGGTGTACATACCAATATACAGATATACATACAGGGGTTGGACAAAATAATGGAAACACCTTGAAAAATCAACAAAATATATTTTAATACGGTGTACGTCCACCTTCTGCGGCAATTACAGCCTCAATTCTCCGAGGTATTGATTCATACAAATTGTGAATTGTTTCCAAAGGAATTGTAGCCCATTCTTCAGTTAAAACACCCTTCAGTTCTTTTAGAGACGATGGCAGCGGAAATCGTCTTCTTACTTGAATCTCTAATAACGACCATAAATGCTCAATAATGTTGAGGTCTGGGGATTGTGGTGGCCAGATGACATGCTCAAGTTCATTAGAATGTTCCTCGTGCCATTCTTTAACAATTCTAGCTGTATGGATTGGGGCATTCTCATCTTGAAAGATGGCATTCCCCTCCGGAAACAGTTCTTGAACCATAGGATGAACCTGGTTGCTTAAAATTCCTAAATAGTCTCGGCTGTTAATTCTTCCATGAAGGGAAATCATTGGCCTGGCGGATTTACAAGAAATAGCACCCCAGATCATCACAGAACCCCCGCCATGTTTTACGGTTGGGAGAAGGCAGTCTGGATGAAATGCTTCTTTTTGCTGTCTCCAAATGTACACTTGGCTGGAGGTTGAGGTAAACGATGATTCGTCAGAGAAAAATCACATTTTTTTTCCACTGCTCGAGGGACCAATTCTGGTGGTTTCTAATTGCAGTTCTTCCGTGGAATCCAGATTTGTGCAGCTCCTGATGAACAGTTTTTGTGGAAACTGGGTTCTGTAGGTGTTCACTCAGCTCTGCAGTGATTTTGAAAGCTTTTCTAACAATTCGATATTGTGCCTGTGCAGTAGAGCGGCCCGACAGCGATCGGCTATTTCCACCTATCTCCAAGCGGAGAGCCGATACTGCGCTGAAGCCGGGAAGGTACATATTTGCATCCCCGCTGTTCAGGGAGCTTCATCTCCGCCGCCGTGGGACCGAGGAGGACGGGGGGAGCCTCAATAGGATCCGGAGGCTTCCCCCACCCGAGGGGAGGTTTTTCTCATTACAGGTTTTCTTTAAAACATGTTCAAAGATTATGATGCCAAAATGTTAGGCGTTTTCACTATTTTATCCAACCCTTGTATATATAGAAAGTGTTGCTGAAGCCAGGAAAATTACTGTAAAAATGGGTATCCTGAATAATGTAATGCCTTCTATACATGTCACTACAGGGCCTCTTTAAATAAACCTGTATGGATGTAACCATGTTTCCGGAGATGCTTTCAGCCAGCGATGTTGCGATTGAATATATATCGTGTATAACGCTTTACATGTGGAAGGATATCGCTGTACTGGCCAGCATCAATAAAATTTCATTGAAAAAAACTGATTACAAAAAGCTCCCCATCTCACCCTTCTGCACTGACGGTTTTTCTGAGCGCTTTCCTGAGCATGCGTCGCCACATCTCCTCCTTCCTCCTGAAACGCAAAGACAAAAAAATCAGCAGCTTTGATTTTGCTTAGAAAGTCTTAGGGCTCGTTTCCACCATAGCGAATCCGCATGCGGCGCCGACATGCGGATTCGCTTGGTACATTGAAGTGGCCGGGGCTGTTTCCATATGTGCGGCGTGCGGGAGCAATTTGGCGGCGGGCCAAATCTGCACGATGGGACCCACCGAATTCGCCTGCGTCGGGAATCCGTGCAAATCGCCGCTAATGTATTTAACAGGAAAAACGCATGCGTTTTTTACATGCGTTTTTACCCGCGATTCGCGTGCGATTTCGCACCTTTTTCAATGTTATTTTGCCCTGGCAGTGTCATGGTTAATTTCGCATGGCACCCTGCCATGCGAAATCGCACGCGAAATCGCGGGTAAAAACGCATGCGGAAACGCATCCGCATGCATTTTTACAAGCGTCGGGATGCCAGCGAAATCGCGTCGCAAAAGTGGAAACGAGCCCTTATACAGTTCAGCCCGAAGTAAGTGTTCAGTTCTGGGTCTACCCCATCCAGGAATGACAAATAAGAGCCTTTTCCCACTAGCTGCACTGGGATTGGATCACACATGACTTAATGAGCTTAGAAAATTGCAGTGGCACCTTGGTTAACATGGTAACCGCAGTGTTGCTTTTACACTGTGGCGAAAGTATTATGATTGAAAGATGCCATCAAATAGAGGGATGGGGAACAGGAGGAACCCATGGGACAATGAACAGAACCTGGACACTCAGGTGGACGTAATCTAGCCCACAATTTTTTAATTTTTTTTTTGTTAAGGGGCACTTTAAAGCCAGCTACGGATCTAAGAATACCATCTAATAGTTCAGTAAATCAGAGTGCTCAGACAATTACTGATTTGGCTTCTGCAGCTAAAATCCTGGCTTGACAAATTGGTCACATGATAAGAAGCAGAGCAGTGAAACTGCAAAGTTTCAGGCTCAACAGGTGGGTCTGCTTCAGCTTCCTGGATTGCATCACTGCAAGGGGGGGGTGTCACAGACTGAATCCCCCTAAGAAGATTGCAGCCTACAGCACAGACAGTCTGTGGAGTAAAAAGTGGCTGGTATTTAGCCTCCTGACTCCGTATTTTACAAGTGATTTCTATAGCATCAGTTTATTAGGAGACAGATGTAATCAAACTCAAAAAGGTAAGAGAATTGGGTGTATTCATGCGTTAAACACTGCAGGTCCCGATTACCTTTCGTTGAGGTCGTTCTGCTGGGCCGCCTGCAAAGCCTTCTTCTTGGTCATGTCCTCTAGAATTTCTCGCTGCTCCACCTCAGTTTCCTGTAACCTCTCCTCCACTAGGCGGCGCTGTGACAGCAAGTGGTCATATCTCTCTTTCAGTTCAGCATTGGCACAGACCACCAGCACCACCTCCTCCTCCAGGCACTGACGCTGCAGCTGATGTCCCTCCGCCAGGTCCAGCAAGTTGGCCACCCTGTTAAGACGAAGATGGAGAGGAGAGGTCAGGGGGACTCCAAGGGTCACAAATTCCCACCATTTTTCATAAACCGCTTAAAGCAGACCTGTGAGTTCCTTAGGAGAGAAAGTCACATACTCACCTCGGTAGAGTGACGCTTCTGAATCCCCACATCCTCCTCGAGACCACTGATCTAGCGCTGGACCCTCTGGAAGTTTGAGTGACCAAGCACGGTAGCACTGTGCACCTCGTACCTGCTCAGTAGCACGGAGCTGCTCGGGCTTGGTGGAAAAAGACATGTCCGATCAGCTCCGTGCTACTGCGCAGACACAAGACAGTGGGTGGAGGCAAGGTGGACAGGAGCTTATCCTCCTGCTAAGGTAAGTACTTTTTGGGGCACTTTTTTTTCCCTTCAGGTACAATTTAAAGTAAACCTGTGCTGAAGGAAAGGACAAACAGATACTTACCTGGCAGAGGGAAGCCCCCGGGACCAAGTGCTTGTTGCTCCTGCGCAGGGTTCCTCTGAACATATTCCAGAAGAGCTTATCGGATATATTCTGCGAACGCAGCCATACTGACAAGACAAGACAAATAACATTCATATTGCGCTTTTCTCCTGACGGACTCAAAGCGCCAGAGCTGCAGCCACTAGGGTGCGCTCTATAGGCAGTAGCAGTGTTGGGGAGACTTGCCTAAGGTCTCCTGCTGAATAGGTGCTGGCTTACTGAACAGGCAGAGCCGAGATTCGAACCCTGGTCTCCTGTGTCAGAGGCAGAGCCCTTAACCATTACACTATCCAGCCACTGCCCACCACAAGATCCATTAAAAAGGTTTAAAAACTAGTTTTGGAGAATTGTAATTTTCCAACCTCTACACAGTAACAGCCTTTATCCGGGAAGAGTGTCTGACAGCTCCTCTTTGGACAGGTGTTTCTCAAGAGGGCTGAGAGGTACCTTAAAGCAGGGCTTTTCAACCTGTGGTACGCGTACCACCAGTGGTACTTTGCTGTTGGCCAGGTGGTACACACCAGGTTTGCCTGTCACTTGTCCTGGTCTCATCTTGCCTCCACAAAGTTCAGCTCCCCCTCACTCGCTCCTGGCTGTGCTGCCCTGCAGCATACTTCAAATCTCAGATCAGCAGTGAAGAGAAAGCCAGGCGAATAGTGCGTATACAGGAAGTGACATCACTGCTCACTTCCTGTATTTGAAGTATACGCACTGTCACTGTGCATCTTTCACCTGGCTTAGAGAGACTTCCCCCTTCTTCCTCAGTAGAGAGGATCGAGCACTGGGACCCACCCCCTCAAAGATCTCCCCGTCAGCATGCCCACATGCAAATTCTCCACTCTGATTCTGGTGGAAACAGCCGAGCCCCATCGGCTCCGCTCTACTGAGCAGTCACACTGGTGGTACTCGAAAATTTTCAGGTGGTTAAAGTGGTACAATTAGTGAAAAGATTGAAAAGCCCTGCCTTAAAGCCCAAACATTTCCTATCTCAATTGAAAAAAACATGTTAATGGAAAGTGTTACATTGAGTAGGGGTCTGAATGGGGATTCTAAACGTGCAACTGTGACAGCTATAGAACTGAAAATAAAAATATGAGACTTTTCGGTGCCACTAATGTTCTATTCCTTATTCGTAATACACATACAATGAAATGATATCAAACTTTTTTTCACATCAGGTTAGCTTTAAATCGCACAATTTTTGCGATAGTGCGCCTTTAAAGCGGACCTGAACTCAGAACTTTCTCTCTGCTCTAAAAGATAAGCAACAGTAAATAACCTTTAAAGAAAAATATTTCTTTGTTCTAGCTGATACAAATCCTGCAATAAAAGCAGAGTTAGTACCTGCTAACGATGTTTTCAACAATCCTTCAGGGCAAAGGTGAGACGTAGCTCCTCCCAGGAACAGGAACAGACAGCACTTCCCCTATAAAAAAGTCACATGGTTAGTCCACCCTCAGTGCGTTTAGCCAAGTACCCGACAGGTGAACATTCCACTACCCATAACCGTGCAACTATCAGACACAGACAATTAACACCCGGGTGGGATCGTTGCCCTGAAGGATTGTTGAAAACATCGTTAGCAGGTACTAACTCTGCTTTTTCCCCACAATCCTTCAGGGCAAAGGTGAGACGATTAACAAGTAATACAACCTCAGGGTGGGACCAATGCTTGGAGAACGTTTCTACCAACCGCCTGGTCGTGTGCAGACATTGCATCAATTCGGTAATGACAGATGAACGTAGAAAAGCTTGACCACGTTGCTGCTTTACATATTTGCTCAGGCGAAGCCCCTGCATTATTAGCCCAAGAAGCTGCCCTAGCTCTAGAAAAGTGAGCTTTAAATGAAGCAGGAGCCTCACTTCCCATAACTCTGAAAGCTTCTATAATAGCTAACCTAATCCAATTAGCTATAGTAGATTTAGAAGCTATCTGACCTACAGTTTTCCCTGAAATAAAACAGATAAGGAATCGGTCTTCCAGACATCTGCAGCTCTGTTCAAGTATTCCAGAACACATCTTCTAACATCTAATGAGTGAAAAATCCTCTCTTTTCCATAACTTGGATTCACAGAGGGTAGGCAAAATAATATCCTGCGACCTGTGAAACCTAGACATAACTTTTGGACAAAACTTTGGATCCGTCTGTAATACTAACCTATCCTGAAAATAAGGACTTTTCATAGACAAGGCCTGTAGCTCACTAACCCTTCTGGCTGTAGTGATGGCTACTAAAAATACCGTCTTTAATGTAAGAAATTTAAAAGAACTGTCCCCTAGCGGCTCAAAAGGACCTTTGGACAGCCCCTCTAATACTAACGATAAATCCCAAGGAGAAACGTATGGCTTGTAAACTGGTAGTTTCCTAGATAGAGCCTTCCGAAATCTCAGTATTGGAGAGGAAGACAAGGGGATACCTGAAAAAGCAGATAAGGTAGCAATCTGCACCTTAAGCGTACTCACAAATATTTTTATCCCAACCGTCCTGGAGAAACCAGGACTGCTGGGACTGACAAGCTATCAAACTTAGAGCCAGATAACCAAAGATGGAAAGTCTTCCAGTATTTCAGATAGATCCTCCTAGTAACTTCCTTACAGCTTGTAACAAATGTAGAGGCTGCCTTCTCAGATACTCCCAACTTTTTGAGTGAGGCTAATTTAAGATCCAAACTAACAGATTCAATCTTCCTGGATGCGGATGCCACAGGTTCCCTTGTAGCAGTAGATCCGGCCTGCAAGGAAGTCTCCAAGGGTCTTCTGATGCTAACCTGAGAGCTGAAAACCAGCTCCTTCTCGGTCACCAAGGTGCTATCAAAATCATCCAATTTTGACAACCTCTCCATTTGCTGATGACCGCCGGAATCAAATTGAGAGGAGGAAATGCATACAGAAGTGGAAAGTTCTACTCTTGAATGAATGCATTCACCGCCCCGGCTTTGATCTCTTGGATTGAGAGAGAAACAAGTCTGAATCTGGGTATTGTCTTCTGTTGCAAACAGATCGATTGACGGTGTTCCCCATCGTTTTATGATGTCTGCGAAAACACCTCCTTGTTTAGAGACCATTCTGATGACAGAATCCTGCTTCTGTTCAGTTTGTCTGCATGTATTTTGAGTGTTCCCTTGAGATGAACAGCTCTCAAGGATGACACATTCTTTTCTGCCCAAGACAAGATGTCCTCCGCTTCCTCCTGCAACAACAGGAATCGCGTGCCTCTGTTTGTTGATAAACGCTACTGCCGTAACGTTGTTCGACTGGATCAGAACATTGCACTGCAACAGTATCGATTGCACCTGAAATAAAGCCAGCCTTACTACTGTTAATTCCTTTCAATTGGATAACCTTTGAGACTGATTTTGTCCATTTCCCCTGAAAGGCTCTGTGAGCTATATGAGCTCCTCAGCCCCAGGCGCTTGCATCCGCAGTTATTACGTTGTCTACAGGCCCCTTCCAAGGCCTGCCCTTCATAAGGTAGGATTCCTCCAACCACCGTTGCAGAGACACACAGTTTGAGGGATTTTAACTTTGAAAACTAATGTTTGTGGACGACCGTCCCAATTGTCTAGGAGGAACCTCTGTATCTTCCTGATATGCGCTAATGCCCAGGGAACTGCCACCATCGTGGATGACATTAACCCAAACACCGACAAAATCGTTCTTAGGGAAACTTTGTCTTCCCCTTGTAATGATTTCACTGCCAAACTTATCTTCAGAATCTTCTTGGGAGGAAGGAAAATCATCTGTTTTACTGAATCCACTAGCATGCCAAGAAACTGAGTTCTCTGACTTGGAATTAGAGAGGACTTCTCCAGGTTGATGATCCAACCTAGGGATCGGAGATGTTCCGATACCAGATTCAAATGGATTTTCAGCTGTTCTGCTGAACTTCCTAGAATAAGCAAGTCGTCTAAATACGGAATGATTAAAATCGATTGTTCCCTTAACGGAATTAATGCTTCTCCCAGAATTTTTGTGAACATTCTTGGGGCAGAAGTGATCCCAAACAGGAGGCAAACAAACTGGTAGTGTTCTACCATCCCATTTATTCTCACTGCAAAACTTAAGAATTTTTATGATTTTTGGTGAATCGGCATATGCCAATATGCATCTCTTAGATCCAGAGATGCCATAAAGGCCTCTGGAAACAATAACTCCCTTACTGATTCCATCCGAAAATTTTTCATAAACCGACTCAGGTTTGTTAGGTGCAGAATCAAGCACAGGATGAATTCCATTACCTTGTACAGCTCCACGGAATATGTTGGCGCTTTATAAATCAATAATAATAATTCTGTCTTAGCATGTTCTGCAATATGCTCAAAATCTCTGGAACCAGAGTGGGATCTCTTAGGGCCTTTCAGATCACAAATCTTGATGGTGGAGGAAGGGCAAACTATTTGGAAACCAAACATTATTGTCTGGCGAATAAATGGATTTTTTGACACTTTTGCCCACCTAAGAGAAAGTATCTTAGCCTTCCCCCCACCGCCTGACACGAGTCATTGGGATTCTGACTGGGACTCTAGAGCTTTAGACTTAAAGCCCCCTTTCCTGGACTTGTCAAAAGTCCACCTCCTGCCTTTACTTTGATCCTTAGAGGCATCCTTTTGATCACTTCTTGGCTTACGAAAAATATTGTTACCACAGTCTTCTGTTTCTTAAGCAAAACTTTATTTTTATTCAATGTTTTTTTTTTTTTTTTTTTTTTTTTACCCAAAGCTGAATCCAGTTCTGGACCAAACAACAATTCACCTGAAAAAGGGACACCACACAGCCTGTTTTTGGATGAGATATTACCATCCCATATTTTAAGCCACAAGGCTCTAATAGAAACAGAGCAATGGACCTGGCAGTAAACCTAATTGCTTCAGCAGAAGCATCTGATAAATATGCAGCAGTTTAAATGAAAATAGCAATAGAACTCAACAATTGCTAAACAGGTGCACCAGCCAGTATGTTAGCTTTGAGCTGATTAATCCACAGCTCCAAAAGTTGTGGCCACACATGTAGAGGTAAAAGCCGGCCTAAACATAGCCGCACTAGCCTCCCAAGACCTTTTCAAATAAACATCCACCTTTTAATTAAGTGGATCCTTCAGCTTTGTATAATTGATTATGAATAAACAAAACAGCTACCACATCCTCAATACAGAATTTAAACTTTGAAACAGATTCAGATTCTATTTCTCTAGTGTCTGAAACTATCAACTTCAGTCACAGACACTCCAGATACAGCAACCTGAGAAGTGGATGGATTAGCATTCAATAATGAGGACTTAATTGATTCCAATGAAGCATTAATCACCTCTCTAAAGGATTCAATGTATCCTGAACAGAGTGACCCGGCTCCTCCCCTACAACCCTCTGTATGCACAACTGACAGTTTTTGCATAGGGCAACATAAAAATTGCACAAAGGGCATGTTTTATCATTAGGAGGATGCCTATGCTTATCTGCAGCAGCAGCAGATTTAGCAGAAGCCTTAGTATTGGCATAAACAACAACACAACAAGGCATGTAACTCTGCTCACACATATAGCACAATCAGCCCAGAAAGAGAAACCATTATCTCACCTTTTGGGCGGCCTGGTTGCTCTCAATCCTCTCAGCGTCTGACATGCTTCCAGCTGACACATCCAGCGCAGGACAAACTCTCTCTGAGCAACAGTGCTACAGGCCCGCGCAGCTTCCCCTTGAAACATACCTGGCCTGCCGCGAATGGATGAGTGGCGGCCCGGAAGCTGCAGAGAGAGTAATGAGCCGGCACTACAAATTGTTACTTTCGGCATACCCGCCGGAAAGTACGCATCCGGACGCGGCCAAGCGTCCTAATGGCCACAATGCGCTCCACGCTGCACATGGCCGCCAGCTTACCTCCGTCCTGCCCACTCCGCCGCAAGGGGAACCCACGCCTTCCACTCTTGCTCTCCCTGGAAGCGGGAGAGAAAGGTAGGCAAACCCCAGGAAAGCTCCAGCCTGGGGCGCATGGCTAGACTGCCTCAGTACCACAGTCTCAGCCACCCAAAGAGATCCACCTGCAGCCCAGCACACAGGCTTCACCCAGAGGGGAGATGCCGACCTGCCTGGACGCAGGAACAAACAGCACTGAGGGTGGACTAACCATGTGACTTTTTTATAGGGGAAGTGCTGTCTGTTCCTGTTCCTGGGAGGAGCTACGTCTCACCTTTGCCCTGAAGGATTGTGGGGAAAATCTGCAATGTGTCTACTTCCTGCTTTCATGGAAGCAGACATAGGGTTTACATTCTGTGTTTACAAATTAGCTGCCAGGTAACACAACCTAGAGATCAAATTACAATGGTGATTAGTCACACATGAGGTGGAATCAGACAGGCTTAAAGTGAACCAGAGACGGAGCACCCTCATGTATTTTACCATATATATCAGTGGCTACATTAGTGAAAACACCTACACTGCTCTCTGTTTCATCCTTCACTGCTCAGCCTGCTTGTTATCAGCCCGGATAAAATCCCTGACTGAGCATTCAGTCTGGCTTTGCTCAGGAATCATTATAGCTGAGTCATTATAGCAGAGACAGAAGGGGCAGGCTTGGGCTTGAAAATACATCAGAGAAGACAGACTCAGCTATAATGATTCCTGAGCAAAGCCAGACTGAATGTTCAGTCAGGGATTTTATCAGGGCTGATAACAAGCAGGCTTAGTGGTGAAGAATGAAACAGAGAGCAGGGTAGGTGTTTTCTCTAATGTAGCCACTGAAATATATGGTAAAATACATGAGGATGCTTCATCTCTGGTTCACTTGAACTATCTAAATACATTTAGGGTGGATTTCTCCGTTTCCCTCCAGTGCAAGACTTCACTTTAAAGGTATTGAAAAGTGTTACATGAGCCAAAAGGTTGGGGTGTTACTAAATTCCAGAAAGGTCTGCCCAGATTAGGAAAATCTTTTATTTATTACTGTGCTGACAAATGTGCTTAGGGTGTTAAAACAAACAATGGTGGTGCGCGCCTGAAAAAAAAAATAAAATCACAAAATACAACTATCACAATAACAGTCCACAAACCAATTTATCACAGCCTTGAAATAGAAGGGCCCATAAGCACACTTAATCTGCTGATATCTTTAGAAGGTGCAGTCCTTTTAGGCCTTAGCGTTATACTACCATCTCACCCAGTGAGAAGGGGTACCCATCCATTTCTAGACCTCAGTTAGATAGGGTGAGCAGCGCTTTGGGGTCATCTAGGCCTTCCTCGCCTTATCCAGTTATCACCGTCAGTTCTCCTGCTCGATTAGGTCTTATGGAGCAATCCTCCTCAAACAGAAGACAGTTGAGCCGACATATCGTAAAACCGTATGGCAAAATGTAATTACATGAAAAATGCACACTCGCAAATGACAGCACTCAGAGTTTTAACAGGTTCTACCCCGGAAGGTGGCCTCCTGGCTGACTAATGGCAGCACCGCTCGACAATCCAGTCCTGCTTCAAGGTCCATCATCCGCCAGCGTATACCCAGAGTCTGTGCCCTCTACTCTACTAGAGCGGCAGGAGCAGACGCGTCAGTATACACTGGCAAAGGGTGGACATTTCATACTGCTGTGTGACTGTGCTGTTTTAATTTAATTACATTTTACCATAGAAAAAGGGTGCATGCCCCTTCTCACCGGGTGAGGTGGAGGTATAACGCTAAGGCCTAAAAGGACTGTTCCTGCTAAAGTTATCAACAGATTAAGTGTGCCTTATGGGCCCTCAAGGCAGTGATATATTGGTTTATGGACTATTCATGTGCGATTTGAACTTATTGTAATATTCAGATTAGGAAATCTGTGGGTACTTCAGGGCTTCAGGATGAAGAAATCCCAATATTCCTGAGGTACAATATGGGGTTTCTAGCCTCCGGGAGACATTCACCCCAAAGGAATTCCTATCTGATCTCCCTTGAGAATTCACTTTATGAGTGGTCACCTAGTACTTTGCTCCTTCAGCTGGTCATCTCTCTCCTGGACTTGTTTCTTCAGCTCGCAAGCTTCAAACGCCAACTGCAAACACAGAGAAGACACTGTGAGGTCACCACATCTCTCAGAAGGTCACAACACTTCAACAAGACTATCGAGTAAACGAAAGTCCACTCCAGCTGGCCTGGTGGTAAACTTTAACCTTCTCCGCTAATCCTCAGTTTATACATGGTGGGAAAACATCTCCATGGTTTATAAAGTGCTGAGCAAACGTTTGGGGCACTTGGGGAATAAATGCTGTAAACTTAGGGTGCTTTTAAGAAATAACCAATGCAATGGTCTGTTTATAAATGATTAACCTCCAACCTGCGAAGTCTATTAGAAATAATAAAAATGTCATTGGGAGAGAGCTTTTAGACAGAAAACTGTAATTGTTCCTCTAATACTGATACATATAAAAAAAAAAAAAAAAAAAAAAAAAAAAAAAATCACATTCAGATTTTAGTGCAGGACGCTATTGCGGGCTGCAATGTGAAGAAAGATACGTGTGGCACGGGGTGCGCAGGGGCAGTTCCCATCGACTTAAAAGTCGATGGTAATGACATTAGCTGGGGGCGGGAGAACGGAGGATTGTGGAGGACCGGCGTGGGACAGAAAGGCTGCAAGGGGCTACTAGCTGTTGGAGGGAAAACGGAGAATGGTGGAGGACCAGAAGGCTGCACGGGGCTGGCAGAAGCCCCAGGTAAGTGAAACACTTTGTATTTTCAGTTCTTCAGTTCTGCTTTAATCAAGTAGGATGGATAATATTGGTTGATCGTAAAGGAATTGGCTACTGTTCACAGATTTTGATCGACACTGATCCATTTTTGGTTTTAGAGCATGGAGGCACAACAACATGGTTCAGATCAATTAGTGAAGGAGAATCGCCAGGATCTCCCTTCCGGTGTGTGGGCCACTAGTCAATCCATCAAAAATCAAGTAATGTATGGGTACCCTAACACTGTACTCCAGATACCTGGCTACTGGAAACAATGACTCCATTCCCTATACATTTTGTATTAGACATCCTTCACTGGACTCTCAGGGAGGCTGGTGGGAATTCAGTAGGAGAAGACTTGCCAAAGAACTGTAGATAGTTTTAGAATCTGTAACACAAGAGGGTTTGGATTTCTGATTGATCGCTGGAGAACATTCTCTTAGCTTCCCTCCAACCTGAAGAGTCACTTGGACCCTTCAGAGGGTTCCATTTGCTCCAACAAGGACTCCCCATTTTTTTTTACGCTTGAGGAAGGACCCTTTATCTGACTGTCCCGAGACTTGACCTGGGATCGATCACACAATCTACTGGCCTGGAGAATCTTTTAATCTTAGAGGTTTCTTGTTCTCTAAAGGTGCCCATACATCGATCCATGATGGGCAGATTTGACCAAGAGACAAATCTCTCCGTGACCAACCAGAATGCTCTTGGCAGCACCTGGTTTCATCCGATTCGATAATAATAAAATCGGTTGGTGGAGCGGCCACCAAGTCAAGAGATGACGTTCTTCCCTTCAAACTGTTTGGTGCATCATTTTACATAGAAGGTCTCCTTCAAAGTCCATTAGCTCAGCGAGACAGAATTTAATAATTCTGCTCTGAGCTGTGATGGCCGTTTTGTTGCAGCCATAGTTTGACGTCAAGTCGTGTCTAGAGCAGTGTGGTATAGAACGCAGCTGCGAATACCATGGACTCCAGAAGCTACCTACAACATGCGAGAAAACTTGATCGACTGCTGTGCTTGAGCAACTGACGCAAACTATGAGCGATGAGCGATCCCATTAATCTCAGTTATGACACCAGGGCTATGGAGCCGCTACAAAAATAATCCGACTCCAACTCCGACTCCTCAGTTTATGAAACCACCGACTCCAACTCCAGGTAGTTAAAATGGCTTCGACTCCTCAACTCAGACTCCTTAGTCTAATACTTACCAGGTGTAACGATCGGTGTCAGCACGCAGAGAGAATCTGATTATTGGTGATCTGCAGTATCACCAAGAATGCAGATATATACCTGATTATTGATGATCTGCAGAATCACCGATAATACAGATATATTACTAACCTCTGGACACCTATAGGTATGTGAGTGTTTGGTGTAACAGTAATACTTTGAGCAATGCACCTGCTGGGCAGGTGATATTAGGCAGTAAAGGAACGCTGCTCTGAGAGCACAGGAACCTTCCAGCAGCCTGAGACTCTCCAAGGGGTGGAGTCAGGCTGGAGACAGGAAGGGCCAGAGAGTGAGTGACACCTGAAGGTGGATGTCACTACCTGATCTGGAGACTATCTCTTAAAGAGGAACTGTAACGACAAAACGTCCCCTGGGGGGTACTCACCTCGGGTGGGGGAAGCCTCCGGATCCTAATGAGTCTTCCCTCGCCGTCCTCCATCCATCAGGGGTCTCGCTGCGGCCCTCCGTGCAGCGGTGACGTAATATTTACCTTCCTGGCTCCTGCGCAGGCGCTCTGACGGCTGTCGGCTCCGAAGTAGGCGGAAATACCCGATCGCCGTCGGGTCTGCTCTACTGCGCAGGCGCAAGTTTCCGGCGCCTGCGCAGTAAAGCCGACCCGACGGAGATCGGGTATTTCCGTCTATTTCCGTGCCGAAAGCCGCCACAGCGCCCCCGCTGGAGGCAGCAAAGGTAAATATTGAAGCTACAGTCGGCTCTGTCGCCGGCTGTTCGGAGGGCTGCAGCGAGACCCCCGTGGGACAGAGGACGGCGTGGGAAGCCTCATTAGGATCCGGAGGCTTCCCCCACCCGAGGTGAGTACCCCCCAGGGGAGGTTTTTGTTGTTACAGAGTCTCTTTAAGGGGAGAGATAGCTCTCGAGGTCGGACACGCCTGGTTGGTAACACACGGACAGATAAAGTACAAAGACAGAAGGCTGATTCGGTATCCAAGGCAAGCAGGGTCTGGCAACGGAATATCAGATATGCGAGGTACCGAATCAGAGGACAGAGGAGTAGTCAAGAAAGCAATAAGTCATAACAGATATCAAACAATGCCTAGTCTGGGTGTGAGGTCCGTGGTCTCTCCCCCCTGGAACTAGTCTGCTGTATAACAAAATGATCGCACAAGTTCCCTAGTCTTGGGTGCGAGGTCCGTGGTCTCAGCACCCTGGAACTAGTCTGATGTATAACACAAATGATAATACAGTTCACTAGTCTGGGTGCGAGGTCCGTGGTCTCAGCACCCTGGAACTAGTCTGGAGTATAACACAAATGATAATCAGAGTTAGTACCTGCTAACGATGTTTTGAACAATCCTTCAGGGCAAGGTGAGACGTCGCTCCTCCCAGACGCAGGAACAGACAGCACTCCCCCTATAAAAAAGTCACATGGTCAGTACACCCTCAGTGCGTTAAGCCAAGTACCGGACAGGTGAACAACCACTAACCCACAATGTGCCACTATTTCACACAGACAAAACACTAACACCAGGGTGGGATCGTTGCCCTGAAGGATTGTTCAAAACATCGTTAGCAGGTACTAACTCTGATTTTTTCATACAATCCTTCAGGGCAAGGTGAGACGATTAACAAGTAATACAACCTCAGGGTGGGACCACCGCTTGGAGAACTTTTCTTCCAAACGCTTGGTCATTAGCCGACATTGCATCAATACGATAATGACGAATAAATGTTGAAAAGCTTGACCACGTAGCCGCTTTACAAATCTGCTCAGGTGAAGCGCCTGCATGATTAGCCCATGACGTTGCCATAGCTCTAGTGGAATGTGCTTTAAATGATGCTGGAACCTCAGCTCCCATAATCTTATATGCCTCAACAATAGCTAGCTTGATCCAACCGGCTATAGTGGATTTTGAAGCCCTCTGACCCAAGTTCCTACTTGAATGCAGAATAAATAAGGAATCTGATTTCCTGATATTTGCAATTCTGTCTATATATTCTAATACACATCTCCTAACATCTAGCATGTGAAAAAACTCTTCTTTCTCACTTTTTGGGTTTACCGAAAAAGTAGGCAGCACAATATCTTGTGACCTATGAAATTTTGACATAACTTTGGGACAAAATTTAGGATCCGTCTGAAGAATAAGTCTATCCTGAAAATCCTGAAAATACGGGCTCTTTATTGATAAGGCTTGGATCTCACTCACTCTCCTTGCCGTAGTCACTGCCACCAGAAACACTGTTTTAAAAGTCAACAACTTTAATGACGCATTCTGCAAAGGCTCAAACGGACTCTTACACAAACCGTTTAGAACTACAGACAGATCCCAAGGTGAAACATACGGCTTAAACATTGGGACTTTCCTAGACACTGCTTTTATAAACCTTATAATCAAAGGTGAGGAAGAAATTGGAATGCCTGAAAAAGCCGACAAGGCTGAAATCTGTACTTTCAAAGTACTGACTGATATTCTTTTTTCCCAACCGTCTTGGAGAAAATCCAAAACCGCTGGAATGGAAAGGCTATCAAACTTTGAGTCTTTTAACCAGGAATGAAAAGTTTTCCAGTATTTCAAGTAAATTTTTCTTGTCACCTCTTTACGGCTGGAAATTAAAGTACCAGCCGTCTTATCCGACACCCCCATCTTCCTAAGCAACACTAGCTCAGGATCCAAACCGCCAGACTCAGACTGCCTGGATGAGGATGCCATATTTCCCCCTGATGGAGTAAGTCTGGTCTTTCTGGAAGTCGCCAAGGCTCCCCTGACGACAGATACCTGATCCTTGCAAACCAACTCCTTCTTGGCCAGATCGGAGCAATCATTATCATCGGAGCTCTGCAACTTCTCCATTTGTCTAGTACTGCCGGAATTAGAGTCAGTGGTGGGAATGCGTACAGAAGGGGGAAATCCCATTTCTGATTGAACGCATCCACTCCCATACAATTGTTCCTCGGATTCAACGAAAAAAATTGTTTGACCTGACAATTTTCCTCTGTTGCAAACAAATCTATTGTTGGCATTCCCCATCTTTCTGTTATATACCGGAACACTTCCTTGTTCAGAGACCACTCTGAGGATAGAAGCCTGTTCCTGCTCAGCTTGTCTGCATCCATATTTAATGTTCCCTTGAGATGAAGTGCTCTCAAGGATAATACATGGCTTTCTGCCCATGATAAAATTTTCTCCGCTTCCTCCTGTAATAACGGGGATCGCGTGCCTCCCTGCTTGTTTATGAATGCCACTACAGTCATATTGTCTGACTGAATCAGTAGATGAGACTGGTTTACTGTCGACTGTAACTCCAGTAAAGCCAACTGCACCGCTTTTAGCTCCCTCCAATTGGATGACCTTAGGGATTCGGTTTTTGTCCACTTCCCCTGAAACGCTTTGTGTCCTATGTGGGCCCCCCATCCCCACGAACTTGCATCCGTAGTTAGGATGAAGTCTGTTGGATTTCTCCAAAGACTGCCCTTCACAAGATTTGATTCCATCAACCACCACTGAAGAGATAACACAACAGTTTCTGTGATGCCTACCCTGAAATCCAGCGTCTGAGGACGCCCGTCCCAGTTTTGTAGTAGAAATGTCTGTAACTTCCGCAAATGAGCTAACGCCCACGGTACTGCCACCATTGTGGAAGACATTAGACCCACAACTCGAGAAATCGTTCTCAAGGATGGACTCGGGTCTTTCTGTAAACCTTGCACAGCCCCTTTTAATTTCACCACCCTTTCCGGTGGAAGGAACATTTTCTGACTTGTTGAGTCTATTAATATTCCCAGAAAAATTATTTTCTGACTCGGAACAAGTGATGACTTGTCCAGATTGATTATCCAACCCAGAGACTGAAGGTGGTTGGAAACTACCTTTAATACGTTTTCCATCTCCTCCACTGAATTGGCTAATAACAGTAAGTCGTCTAGGTATGGAATCACCAGTATCGACTTTTCTCTTATAGGAATTAAAGCTTCTCCCAGAATTTTGGTGAACATTCTTGGGGCAGAAGTTATTCCAAACGGGAGGCAAACGAATTGGAAATGCATCACAACCCCGTTTACCCTTACCGCAAACCTCAGGAATTCCTGTGACTTTACGTGAATCGGAACGTGCCAGTAGGCGTCTCTTAGATCCAGAGACGCCATGAACGCTCCTGGAAACAACAGATCCCTCACGGAAAAAATTGATTCCATCCGAAATCTTTTCTTTTTCATGAATGGATTCAGGGTCTTCAGATTTAGAATCAATCTGTACTTCCCTGAGGGTTTTTTTACTACAAAAATTGTCGAATAAAACCCCTTCTTTTGTTCTTTTAGTGGTACTTTTCGAATTACCTTTTGATCCAACATATTTTGTAAGATCTCCAGAATCTCTGGAGCCAGAGCTGGGTCTCTTGGTGGCTCTGATATTACATATCTCGACGGAGGAGGGTGGGCAAATTCTATGCGATACCCGAATCGAATCAGTTGACGAATGAATGGACTTTTCGTCAACTGACTCCACGCGTGGTAAAAGTATCTTAATCTTCCCCCCACCGCCAGAAAAGAG
Source organism: Hyperolius riggenbachi (assembly GCF_040937935.1). Taxonomy (NCBI): domain Eukaryota; kingdom Metazoa; phylum Chordata; class Amphibia; order Anura; family Hyperoliidae; genus Hyperolius; species Hyperolius riggenbachi. Next base: position 23,388,545 of record NC_090647.1, read on the forward strand.
TCACTGCGGTTTAGACGGGGCTTCAAGAGCCTTAGCTCTGAAACCCCCTTTTCCTGATCTATCAAAAGCCCATCTTTTACCTTTCTTTTGATCTTTTGCCTGCTCCCTTTGATTAATTTTGGGCCTACGAAAAAAAGTTTTATTAGGCACCAATTTCTGCTTTCTAGGGAACGTTTTCTTTTTATTAGAAGTCCTCTCCAGAGCTGAGTCCAGCTCCGGACCAAAGAGAAGGTCTCCTGTGAACGGAACGCCACATAACCTATTTTTTGATGTAAGATTGCCATCCCAAGTTTTCAGCCACAAGGCTCTACGGCAAACATTTATCAAGGCTGTGGACCTAGCCGTGAACCTAATTTAATAATTGCTCCACCGAGGCACCTGCTAAAATGCTAGACTTTAACTGATTAATCCACAATTCAAGTGTCCTCGCCACACAGGTGGAAGCAACTGCTGGTCTGAACGACGTAGCACTAGCTTCCCAAGACCGTTTAAGATACGCGTCCAATTTTTTGTCAATCGGATCTTTAAGATCTCCAAGATCTTCAAACGCCAGATCTCCCTGCTTTGTTACCTGGGAAAACGGGGTGTCTAATTTAGGACATCTATCCCAAAGAGTAGTATCCTCTGCAGAAAACGGAAACCTTCGTTTTAATGCTTTGGATAATAAAAGTCTTTTTTCTGGATCAGTCCATTCCTTCAGTATGGACTGTTTGATAGCCTTATGCACAGGAAACACCAGCCCTTCCCTTTCTTCCATACCTTTGTACAATTGATCATGGACAGAAAGGCTAGCTGAATTATCCTTATTTATTTCTAAAGTATCATTGATAGCTGCAATCAACATCTCAGTATCCTCAATGCGAAACTTAAATCTAGAGTTTGACTCTGAGTCCATCTCTCTATTGTCTGAATCATCAGAGCTGACCCCTGTCTCCGTGACTTCCAGACTATCAGTTTCTAGAGCAGGCACCACCCCAACATCCTGTGATGACTGTCCTGAACTAGAGAGGGATGATTTAAATGATTCTAATGAGGCATTAATCTCCTCTCTAAATGCTTTCAAAGTGTCCTGCACAGAAGGACCTGATTGCTCCCCCATAACCTTATCCATACATAATTGGCATAAGGTTTTTGCATATGGCAACGCCAATTTAGCATTACACACTGGACATCTTTTGTATGTAGGTGGAGGCCTGGTCTTGTCAGCCGACTCTGACCCTTTCACTTGAAATACATAGCCCAAAAAACAAACAACATCAGAGATATCCCCTCTCTAAATGTTATCAAAGTGAGCAAATATACAAACAGCCCCAGAACGAGATTCAGCCATCTAACCTTCTGAGCCGTTGAGCTGCTTTCCGTCTTGTCTGTGGCCGACATGATCTGTCCACATCCAGCCCAAGACGCTGTCTCTCACCGACTGCAGCCGCGCGGCTTTCCCCTGAAATATCTTCCGGCAATCAGTGTAGGAGAGGCGGGACCGGAAGAAACTGAGAGACAGACAGCCAGCCTCCAATAAGACGCGAGTTCCGGCCTACCTGCCGGAAACTATGCGTCACGTAGGCGACATGCGCACATCCGTTCGCATCCGACCAGGAAGAGTCAGCACTTCTCTGCACGTGCAAACAGACCCGCTCTGCACCGTCAGCTGCTGCTTACCTCCGGTCTCCGCTCCACCGATCACCAGGGGAAGCCTCCACGCCCTCTACTCTTGCTGCCCCTCATAGGGGAAGAAAGGTAGGCAAGTCCCACAAAAGTTCCAGCATGGGACGATGGGCTAGACTGCCTCAGTGCCACAGTCTCAGCCCACCCTAAGGAATGCAACCTGCAGCCCAGCACACAGGTCCCACTCCCAGGGGAGATGCCGACCTGCCTGGACGCAGGAACAAACAGCACTGAGGGTGTACTGACCATGTGACTTTTTTATAGGGGGAGTGCTGTCTGTTCCTGCGTCTGGGAGGAGCGACGTCTCACCTTGCCCTGAAGGATTGTATGAAAAAATACAGTTCCCTAGTCTGGGTGTGAGGTTCTTGGTCTCTACACCCTGGAACTAGCTTAAGCATAAACAGAATAACAGTTCAAGTAATCTGGCTCAGTGTGAATTCCCAGGTCCACCTGGTTCAAACACACTGTTGGATCTGACTAGGTCTGAGTGCTTCCACGTAGTGTTCGCAACGGCAGACAACTTGCAACTGGCCAGCAGTAACTATATATGGAGTAGTGCTCTCCAGCACCACCCCTAATTGAACAACCAATAGTATCCTGCTCAGGAGTCAGCTGATCGGCGTGATCAGCTGATCTCTCCTTGCCCAGTATAAGAGTTCTGCCTCTCAGTGCGCGCATATTCCTAAGCCTGTGTGCACTAACAGACTCAGCCACACCAGACACACGCTGCCGCGTGCAAACCGCCGCGCTGGACGCGGAACCAGCCGCCTTACTGTTGTTGCATGCGGCGGCTTTTCCGCGTTCTGCCCTGCTACCAAACACACGCTTCCGCATGCAAACCACCGCATTGGACGCGGAATCAGCTGCCTCCTCAGCAGCACACGCAGCAGCTTTTCCGCGTTTTCTCACACCAGGGCTGTGGATTATGTACAAAAATCATTTGACTGACTCCTCAGTTTATAAAACCTCTAACTCCAACTCCAGGTACCCAAAATTGCTCAGACTCCTCGACTCCAACTCCACAGCCCTGTACAACACGGTGGATACCTAGCGGTAGACATCGGGGACAATCACCGACAGACATCCATCTGAACTGGCCAGAAGTTGGCAGCACCATCAGAAAAGAGAGCAACGGCCTGGGCACCACTGGGAGATATCCTAAAGTCTCCTCTGCTGGACTCCCTGATGTGATACAGCTGTCCAGACCCTCAGTTATCTGGCAATCCAGGTAAAGGGAATTTAAAAGGTGGACTTACACTAATACATGGGCACCAGATTTGATTATCAGATAAATCCCCGTCAGATCAAATCTGATAGGGATCTATTACTGCCACACACTAACCATAGATTTTTAATCAATTTCAACATGAAGTCTATTAAAATCTATTGAACCACGGCGCTGCACTGTTCGATGCCATGGGACATTATGGGCATTCAACCTGAAGCTGTTAGCATGCTGTGAGCATGCTTGTTCTTAAAGGACAACTGAAGTGAGAATATGAAGGCTGCCAAATTTATTTCCTTTTAAACAATACCAGTTGCCTGGCACCTCTGCTGAGCTATTTGGCTGTCGCGTCTGACACCAGAAACAAGCATGCAGCTAATCCTGTCAGATCTGACAATAATATTAGAAACACCTGATCTGCTGCATGCATGTTCAGGGGCTATGGCTAAAAGTATTACAGGCAGAGGTTAAGCAGGACAGGCAGGCAGGCAACTTCTATTGCTCAAAAGGAAATAAATATGGCAGCCTCCATATCCCTCTCGCTACAGTTGTCCTTTAACCACTTGAGGACCCACCCTTTACCCCCCCTTAAGGACCAGCGCTGTTTTACCTCAAAGCCCCCCTCCGCGGCGAAATTCCCCCCCTCCCTCTCCTCCCTCCCTTCCCCGGAGATCCGAGGCTGCACAGGAACGGATCTGTCCTGTGCAGCCTCTAACAGGCTCCTGCCTGTCATGTGACAGCGATCCCCGGTCGCTGATTGGCCGGGGATTGCTGATCTGGTACAACGCTGCTACTGTTAGCAGCGTTGTACGGATGTAAACAAAGCGGATTATTTCCGCTTGTGTTTACATTTAGCCTGCGAGCCGCGATCGGCGGCCCGCAGGCTATTCACGGAGCCCCCCGCCGTGAATTGACAGGAAGCAGCCGCTCGCGCGAGCGGCTGCTTCCTGATTAATTAGCTTGCAGCCGGCGACGCAGAACTGCGTCGCTGGTCCTGCAGCTGCCACTTTGCCGACGCACGGTATGAGTGCGCGGTCGGCAAGTGGTTAAGTAGAGCTTCAGTGTTGTGATCCATATTATCCCCAAAGAGAACCTGTCTCTTCCCAGCAGAGATGGTCATTCTCTCCACACTGAGACAGAGAAAATGTTAGACGGAACTATTCCTGTATATGAACGCAGCTTTACCAACCACCAGAGAGGAAGTCAGAGCTGGCAGACGGGTGCGGAGATCAGTGTGTGTCTCTGGGGACAGCAAAATTGTGAAACAATAACTTTCTAACTGGCTTGTCTTGTTTGAAAACAATGCAGGAAGTTGTTTGTGTTCAGAGAGCATGTATCCCTCAGCAGTGCAGACACATTGACTTCCCTCATCACCACAGATCTATTATCAGAGGTCATTTCTAGGCATGCGTGTCATCAGTACCGGTTCAGTAAGTACCTCGCCGTTGGCGCTCTGAACTGCGGACATTTCTTTCTGTAGTGCGGGAATATCCCCGGACTCCGCCACGGCCTCAGACTGCGATCTGTAAGACAGGAATGAGGATGTAACACGCTTTATCAGAAACACTCAATTCAGGCAGCCCTGGGGGCAACGTCAGGCTGAGATATAAATACTGCATATGACAGGTTCATGAGCACAATTCCCGAACGTTACTGCAATTACTGAAAAAAAAAAATGTGGTCAGGTAACCAGAAGAGAAATAGCTGGGAGAGTTAACAGTAGACAGTATAAGCAGGAAACGGTGCGTGACTTCCTGTAAGGGACCCATGGTAATGGCACAGGGTTTGCTGTAAGGGGCCGATGGTAATGGTTCAGGGTTTGCTGTAAGGGACCGATGGTAACAGTACAGGGTTTGCTGTAAGGGACCCATGGTAACGATACAGGGTTTGTTGTAAGGGACCCATGGTAATGGTACAGGGTTTCCTGTAAGGGAACCAGGGTAACAGTACAGGGTTTGCTGTAAGGGACTGATGGTAACAGTACAGGGTTGGCTGTAAGGGACACATGGTAATGGTACAGGGTTTGTTGTAAGGGACCCATGGTAATGGTACAGGGTTTCCTGTAAGGGAACCAGGGTAACGGTACAGAGTTTGCTGTAAGGGACTGATGGTAACAGTACAGGGTTTGCTGTAAGGGACCCATGGTAACGATACAGGGTTGGTTGTAAGGGACCCATGGTAATGGTACAGGGTTTCCTGTAAGGGAACCAGGGTAACGGTACAGAGTTTGCTGTAAGGGACTGATGGTAACAGTACAGGGTTGGCTGTAAGGGACACATGGTAATGGTACAGGGTTTGTTGTAAGGGACCCATGGTAAAGGTACAGGGTTTGCTGTAAGGGACCCATGGTAACGGTACAGGGATTTCTGTAAGGGACCGATGGTAACAGTACAGGGTTTGCTGTAAGGGACCCATAGTAACGGTACAGGGTTTGCTGTAAGGGAACCATGGTAACAGTGCAGAGTTTGCTGTAAGGGGCCCATGGTAACGGTACAGAGTTTGCTGTAAGGGACCCATGGTAATGGTACATGGTTTGCTGTAAGAGACCCATGGTAATGGTACAGGGTTTGTTGTAAGGGACCACGGTAACAGTACAGGATTTGCTGTAAGAGACACATGGTAACGGTAAATGGTTTGCTGTAAGGGACCCATGGTAACGGTACAGAGTTTGCTGTAAGGGACCCATGGTAACTGTTCAGGGTTTGCTGTAAGGGACCATGGTAACAGTACAGGATTTTCTGTAAGGGACAATGGTAACTGTTCAGGGTTTGCTGTAAGGGACCCATGGTAATGGTACAGGGTTTGCTGTAAGAGACCCATGGTAATGGTACAGGGTTTGTTGTAAGGGACCATGGTAACAGTACAGGATTTGCTGTAAGGGACACATGGAAACGGTACATGGTTTGCTGTAAGGGACCCATGGTAACGGTACAGAGTTTGCTGTAAGGGACCCATGGTAACTGTCCAGGGTTTGCTGTAAGGGACCATGGTAACAGTACAGGATTTGCTGTAAGGGACCATGGTAACTGTTCAGGGTTTGCTGTAAGGGACCCATGGTAATGGTACATGGTTTGCTGTAAGGGACCCATGGTAATGGTACAGGGTTTGCTGTAAGAGACCCATGGTAACGGTACAGGGTTTGCTGTAATGGACCCATGGTAACGGTACAGGGTTTGCTGTAAGGGACCCATGGTAACAGTACAGGGTGTGCTGTAAGGGATCTCCCACAATTCGTATCGCAGTCTGTGTCACTGGTTCAGGTCAGGTATGGCTACCACACTCCTTGGTCATATAGAACAGTGGGTGCCAGCTATGGGTAATTGGATCAATTAAAAAAGAAATGCTCCGATAGGTTTATTAATAGTGATGCAACACATGCCACCCACGTTCTACGGAACAGAGAGGGTTGAGGAGATTCTAATACTCCGGCTTGCATGTAAATTAAATGCAAATCGTGTTCAGCTTGGAATGAGGCAATCCAAGCCACCCAGAATGCATCTGCTTGTCTTAGATAAAAAACAAAACAAAAAGCAGTTCATCTTACCTGGGGCTTCTTGCAGCTTTCTGCAGTCATCCTGTGCCTGCGCTGTCCTTCGGCAACCCTTCAGCCAGCAGCGGCGACCCACTTAAAGCAGTCCGGCCACTCACCTCCTCCCGTGTCCCCGTGCCCAGCAGCGTTCTGCACATGCACAGTATGGGTAAATGGCTACTGCGCAGCTTTCAGGGGAGCGCCGCTGCTGCCTGGAGGAACTCTGAAGGATGGTGTGGGCACAGGATGACAGTGGGGGAATGCAACAAGCCCCAGGAAAGTTCAACTGCTAAAGTAAGTTAAGTAATAGTAGTAATGAGTTGAACTTACCCGGGGCTTCTAATGGTCCCCCACAGACATCCTGTGCCCGCGCAGCTGCTCACCGATGCTCCGGCCCCGCCTCCGGTTCACTTCTGGAATTTCAGACTTTAAAGTCTGGAAACCACTGCGCCTGCGTTGCCGTGTCCTCGATCCCGCTGATGTCACCAGGAGCGTACTGCGCAGGCACAGACCATACTGGGCTTGTGCTACACACTCCTGGTGACATCAGCGGGATCAAGGACACGGCAACACAGGCGCAGTGGTTTTCAGACTTTAAAGACTGAAATTCCAGAAGTGAACCGGAGGCGGGGCCAGAACATCGGGGAGTGGCTGCGCCAACACAGGATGTCTGTGGGGGACCATTAGAAGCCCCGGGTAAGTTCAACTAATTTTCCCCTGACCCCCCTACAGTATCCCTTTAAGTGTATCGGTCGGGCATAAAATAAAAAATCAATTATTTATTTTTATCTGGTAAACAAGTGATAAGGATGCTAACTAGGCAATCCAAAAGTTAAAATCACTATTACTTTTCTTGTTGATAAATGATCCTTCCCCAGTTTACCTGACTCTTATTTGGTACACACCAAATTTGGTACACAAAAGAGAAGTTGCAGGGCATGCTGGGTTGTCCTTTTTTGCTTCTCTATTTAGCCTCAGACTTAACTAATGCATCCTGATTGGCTGAAGCCTCTTTCCCTCCTGTTTTCCCCGCCAACACCTCTGTTCCTCTCTGATTGGCCAATATTTCTCATGCTGAGACAGTGTACTTTCTATAGTGAAGGGTGGGCAAATCAGGCAGAGGAGAGCAGGGCAGGAAATGACATCAGAATTGGCTTCAAAATAGCCACACTTAAAATGAGGAATGCTAAGAAGGATTTTCTCTTTTTTTTTACTGTAGAAAAATCACTAAAATCAAAACGTGGACAATACAATACAATATTATATGTATATAGAGCAAGTATTTAGCTACTTATTTGTTTTTTTTCTGAGATAGTATGGCTGACAGCTACTCTTTAAGTAATCCTTTAAAGTGTACTTGAAGGCAAATTAGGAGAAAAAGTTAGATACTTATCTAAGTAGAGTGTAGCCATTGAAAAATCCAGATGCTTCCCCGTCTCCATCAAGCTCACCGTTCCAGTGCTGGGAACCTATAGGACAAGGGCTTGTTGAATAGGTTCTTGCGTCCGTGCTCTGTCTGTGAACGTGCCCAGTTCCCGTGACAACCTGCACAGTCGCATGGAGCCATGCATGGCTTATCCCTCCGTATACAAGTGGATCCATGCTACTGCTGCACTGACTACAGTGCGGCAATGATCGTTAATGGACGGGAGCACATAGTGTATCCTGGCATCCAGCGGTGGGTGGGCTCAAGAAGGATCAGAGAAGCTGCTGGAGGATCTAGGGGCTTCCCTCTACTGAGGTATCTAAGTTTTTGTTTTTAAAGTGACAGGTTTATTTTAATGCTAAGCCCCTCTTCCTCTCTGCCGACCTCACAGTCCAAACTCTCTTCCTGTGATAGGTTGGTTTACCTGGCATCATGGTGGCTCCCCGGAGACGTCGGAGGAGGCTCGCTCTGGATCTTCTCTGTCAGGTCCTTCAGAAAGGTTGACTTCTCCAGGAGCTTATTGTCTGCAAAGAGAAATACAGAGTCACTACGGGGATTGGCTGTTTCTCCAGGTCTCGTATTATCACCCAAAAAGTCACCCATTAAAACCACATTCACATCACCTCAGTAAATCTTCTGTTTGAGGTGGTCTATAGTTATCTGTAATGCTCCTTAATCCCCCCCCCCCCTTCCCCCACATTTGATTTTTGCCTCTTCTAGATAGGCTTACAGGCTGTATTAAACTTGTACAAGACGGCCATTGTGAAGTGTGTGGGGCAAGAATCTAGCAAGTGATCACAAGGCATCCGTCAGACCAGCAGAGAACCCCACAGCACTGTGTATTAGTGGAACTGATCCTATCGGCTGGAAGACCACTTTTTCTTGCAGAGATGTTGTGTATGTCAGGACAGGTCTCAGACACGCCTCTTTTGCAGAGCCAATTACAAAGTTATGAGGAAACTCATGTAACCCCTCCCCCAGACACAAGGGAAACACCCCCTCACTGGATCAGAGGAGGTTCTGTTTTACAGAATTTTTTGAGGCGCTAAGAATTAGACTATTTCAGTTCTGATAACAGGTCGGTGTAATGGTTATATTATATAATATTTAACCTGTGAAATGGGAAATCTGTTTTTTTATGGCCAATAAAAAAGTCAGTGAAAATTTACAACGTGAGGAAATGTATTGTCTATTGCAGATCGCGAGATAAAACACATTTGCTGTTAAGTTTATTTGATGGACTTGGACCTCCCCAGACCACATTATAGCCGTGTTTATTAGCCAGGCGGTTAAACAGTCAATAAAAATAATGGGCATCGATCCGCCCGACGCGCTTCAGTAAAAGCATACCATAAAACGCACGCAGCGTAATGGACCGCCTATCGATCGGAAGGTTTATGAAAAGCTATCAGAGAGCAGCTGACGAAATAAAAGATCACAAAACAAAAAAGACGGACAAAAAAACCCCAAACAAACAAAAAAGACGGGGCACTGAGACAAAAATGTTCAGACGAAACAGATTTTGGTCACCGTCTCCCACTTCCGTATCAGAGAAAACATCTTTTCTAAACAACTCATTATCAAAAAAAAGTAGATTTAAAAAGTTTGGCAACATTTTTCACGAAACCGGTTGCAGAATAAGTGCAGAATAATAATGCCACCCACAGGGCAATTACCTGATGCAACAAACAACATAGCACCTGCCTGCCAGCCAAATGTGGTCATTTTGAGACAGTTTTTCTCCTAACCAGGGCTGTGGAGTCGGTACAAAAATCTTGCGACTCCAACTCTGACTCCTCAGTTTCTGAAACCACGACTCCGACTTCAACTCCGGGTACCCAAAATAGTCCAGACTCCAACTCCTCGACTCGAACTCCGACTCCGGGTGCCCAAAATAGCTCCGACCCTCGACTCAGACTCCTCAGTCTAATACTTAACAGGGTTTGGGATTTTGTACAAAAATCATCCGACTCCGAAATTTATGAAATCAATGACTCCGACTCCGGGTGCCCAAAATTGCCCCGACTCCGACTCTGACTCCACAGCCCTGCTCCTAACTGAACTTAAAAAATAATCTTGAGGAGGACCTGTAATGAAAAATATTCAGCAGAGTCTGGGTTGCCCGGCACCGATGGGGTTTAAATGATGCTGGATAAGTGAGCTTTCTGAGGCTCAATGTTAAAAATATACCCAGCTAATACAGTGCTATACCCTCCTCTATATACATACCATAAACTCTGTGTTATATGTTAAAATACAATAATTGAAAGCAAATATTGAAAGAAAATATTAAAGCAAGCCTAAAGCAAAAAACAAAAACAAAACAACAACAAAAAAAACTTATGGTATGATGAATATGTAAGTGTAGTATGGATAACAAATAGAACATTAGTGAAAAAGAAGAGTCTCATATTTTTATTTTCAGTTATATATAGCCTATATCTATCTATCTATCTATCTATCTATCTATCTATCTATCTATCTATCTATCTATATCATTGCCTTATTCTATCATATTTGCAGTTTAGGAACCACACTCTGTCTTTTAAGCTATAAAACAAATCAGAATCAATGACCCTTTAAACTTCCCTGCAGTAAAACCTTATCTCAAGCCGTCTCAAGCGCATCCCTAAACACATGCTGCAATTGACTGGTTAATCGCTCAGGCATGCACCACCTCTATTAGGCTGAAAATGCACGCCCTGCGTCCAAACCAAATGCTACATTTATTATACTATGGAGGAACTTTGGCTTCCACTATAGTTTGCATGCAAAGTATAATATACTGGACACTTGCACCACGGTGAGGCAGACCTCCAGGCAAGTGGCCTAACTAAAATTAAAAACATCATATGTATAACCTTGGGAGCAGCTAAACAAAAATGTGTAACTTACATTTTAATGGACAGCGAGGAGAGGGCCAGTGCATACCACAAAGGCTGCATCTGAAATGACTTTCCCGTTTGCATGCTAATAGTGGTTATGCATATGATTTGCATCTGAATTGAATGCAAAGTGTGCAGATAGCCTATTAGAGGTGCTGCATATGTGAGCTGTTGGTCGTTGCAGATGCAGCCTTTGTGGTATGCGCTGGCCCTCTCCTCGCTCTCGATAGCTGTGGAATGTTCTTTTTTGGGAGAATTTCTGAAGCCAGTACCAAATTTACCTGGATTTGCAGAATGCTCTGGGGGTAAGAATTCCCCATAGCTAATCAGCCTAGGCAAAGCATCGCTGGGACGGCGGAGTAACAAACTATATACAGCAATATACAGATATAGGAGGTGTTTCGGAGGCTAAAAATAACAAGAAAAGTGGGAATCCTGAATAAATTTACTGCATTCTACTATATGGCGTTACAGGGCCTCTTTAAAGAGAACCTGAAGCAAAAAAAACAAAAACAAAAAAAATATTAATAGCAAAGAAAAGAGTCTCATACTTTTATTTTCAGTTCTATAGCTTTATTTATAACATTGCATCATTCTCTGATATTTGCAGTTTAGAAACCACACTCTGTAAAACAGAGTAGAGCTAATGACTCTTTGAACTTCCTGCAGTAAAACCTTATCTCAAGCTGTCTCTCACCGTTTCTTAGCTGTTTAAGTGCTTCAAAAAACAGGACCCAAGTGGATACAACAGCTCAGAGAAGCTCTTTTGCAGATAACTGAAGTCTTTTTAACTCTTCCTGCACTGGAAAACAATAGGAGACTCTTTTCTTCGCCACTAATGTTCTGTTTCTTAGCCGTACTGCACATACTGTACAAGTCCCACAAGTTTATGTTTGCTTTAAAACTTTTTTGTATGATTTATTTTACATCTGTAGTATGAGAAACAACCTGCGCAGCCAGTGTTAGATCTGTGATGAAGAAGAGGAAGGGGGGGGGGGGGTGTTTAGTCGCTACGCCTGTCGCATATGGCTGTCACCCTGTACATATGCAATCATGAACGAGACACTGAAGCAAGGTCAGACACTGACAGGAGTGTTTGTTGCCTGTGGCCTGCATTTCATGCGAGAATGAGTCAGCGGTGGTGTCACTCTGTCCCCTCCGGGTATAAACAGGCAGAGTGCGGACAAGGCCACCCGCAGCACCAACAGGAAGTCCTCAGCCACAGCCTCACTTGTGAAAAACAAAACTGCAACTGGCACAAGTGAAAATCTGATGCTCTATTTTAGCCTGATACAGTCTCATGAAAAACCACATACTATATCAGAGTGATATTTCATAAGAACTTGATATATATTGAGGACTTGTGGCTGAGAACGTGGGAGTGTTACAGCCAGCCACCGAGGAGTTGTACAGAACCCACGCCATACTACAGGCAGCACCCAGCCTTGTAAGGAGGAGTTCCCAGATAGGACAGGTCCATGGCAGCTTCCCAATAACCTCAAAAGTATGTCCCAGCTTCCCAGTACCAACCAGTGTTCCCAGTGCCCTCCAAAGTGTGTCCCCCAACTCCCCAGGGCCTCCCAAAGTGTGTCCGACCGTCCCTGCACCCTCCAAAGTGTCTCCCAACTCCCTGGGCCTCAAAAAGTGTGTCAGACTGTCCCTGCACCCTCCAAAGTGTCTCCCAACTCCTGGGGCCTCCCAAAGTGTGTCTGACCTTCCCTGCACCCTCCAAAGTGTCCCTCAACTCCCGGGGCCTCCCAACGTGTGTCTGACCTTCCCTGCACCCTCCAAAGTGTCCCTCAACTCCCGGGGCCTCCCAAAGTGTGTCTGACCTTCCCTGCACCCTCCAAAGTGTCCCTCAACTCCCAGGGCCTCCTAAAGTGTGTCTGACCTTCCCTGCACCCTCCAAAGTGTCTCCCAACTCCCGGGGCCTCCCAAAGTGTGTCTGACCTTCGATGAACCCTTCAAAATGTCTCCCAACTCCCGGGGCCTCCCAAAATGTGTCTGACCTTCTCTGCACCCTCCAAAGTGTGTCCCAACTCCCGGGGCCTCCCAAAGTGTGTCTGAACTTCCCTTTGCACATAATGATGAATAATGGAATTAGGACTGGGGTGCAGAACTGTGTATATCAGGACAGGAGACAGGTGTTTGTATCTCCAGCTCTGACACAGACTGTAGTAAAAAAAAAAAAAAGTGCTTCTTCTACAGCGACGAAGGTTACGAGGCTTTCAGTTCCCTTTGCTTTGACCATCACTTGAATTCCAGACGTAATGAGAAAAGGGATGACATTCACATGAGAACCAGCAGCAACAGGCCGGATAAAACATCCCAGGAATTGCAAAAACGAGAATCGGCTGATGTGAATTATAGCAGAGGAGCACAAGACAAATATTAGTCCAAATCTACTTAATTTTACAGACCGCACTGAAATGACTTTACATCCAGTCCCAGACAGACTGGCCAGCACAACTGTGTCAGCCTTATACCGATAGACAGTAAAGAGGAAGTCCAGCAAGCCCTTCAAGAATGAATATCAAATGTTTTCATCCAGTTCCAATGTTTCGGGGTTACTGAAGGCCCCTTTCTCAAGGACGAGCAAACATCAAAGCCTGGACTGGCTCAGTCATCTGCTTACTGATCTGCACAGTGCATGCCTGCTGCAATCTTCCAGGCTGTGCACATCAGTAAGCCGGGTGACTGAGCCAAGCCAGGCTTTGATGTTTGCTCGTCCTTGAGAAGGGGGCCTTCAGTGACCCCGAAACATTGGAACTGGACGAAACATTTGATATTCATTCTTGGAGAGCTTGCTGGACTTAAAGTGGCCCTGTAGTGACATATAGCAGAATGCAGTAAATTATTCAGGATACACACACTATTACGTAATTTTCCTGGTTTCAGCATTAGCAACCCTTCTTATAGCTAGATGTTGATATGTGACCCCGCCCAGTAATGCTGAGCCTAGACTGGATGAGATATGAAGAATTCTCCTAGTGCATTCTGGGTAACCAGGTATATCTTCTACTGGCTTCAGAATTCTCGGAAACAAACATTCTGCAGTGATGCACCTGACAGCACTAAAGATGTCCCCATCTGTGATACATTTCAGAATGTAAATAAGGGGGAGGGCTCTTTTACATTACACGTGATTCCAATGTAATTGTGATGCAATTTTAAGAAGTCCGGCACCCTGTTTTTTTTTTCTTTTTGCGCGTTATTCTTCATGTGTTCCCATCCAGCAAAAATCGCAATTTGAAATCGCAAGCCGGAATTGCAAATCGTGAACTACAGTGCAATAAAAAAAAAAAAAAAAAAAGCTTCTTTCACACTGCAAATCGGAATTAGATTTCACTTTGCGATTTTTTCCCTGGATACTGGCATCACAAGAATAACATGCAGAAGAAAATCGCAGCATCCAGGACTTTTTAAAACGGCATCAAAATTGGAATCAAATGTGTTGTGAAAAAGTCCTGAGGAAGGATTTTACCATCGACTAAATAATTTAAAAAATAAGCAATTTTATTCATGACATTATTTTCCCTACAGCTCCTCCCTCTTTCAGCATTTATTTGCACATTATTCAGTATTAAACGTATGCGCTGAGGAAGATGTTGACGCAATATAAATACTAAATAATAATAAACATTTATTGTGTATTTTAAACATTAATTTTTAAATAAATCCAGAATTTTGGACTGTTAACATTTCAAATCAGATTTACGAGTGAAATTATTTCACCGAAAGGAAATACATATTTGACTATTTCCTGTACTTTCCAAATCCGGGAAGAGAGAGATAAACAGTCCCCTTATCACACGAAAACACATCTGAGTTCTGCTTTTTAGTAACTAATTAACCAATTCCAGATCAAACGCACATCGATCATACTGGAATAAATGTCATCACGGGTTACCGTACCGTCCAATCACAGGGCAGCTACATGACACTAAATGTGGCCACACACAATACAATAGAATGATCCGATTTTACTGCAATTCGATAAAAACGATCGGATCTCCCGGAAAAAAAATCAAAAGCTTTTTTTTTTCCATTCGACTCAAAAATCCGGATCTCCCGTTTTTTTTCGATTTTTATCTATCCGGAATGCCAGATATTTCTCTTCAATTTCTCTAAAAATTGTATGGTGTGTGGCCACCTTTAGGGGTCACCCTGCCCAATATGACAAGCTATAGACTATATTACCACCATACAAGTCAGTATGCATCTGAATGGCAAATATTATTTTTAAACTTCAGTATGCAAATGTGGCATAACCCATGACATTATACCGCATACAAACATCCAATTTTGATTGTCGAATGATCCTGCCAACGGATCACACAGAAGTGTGAATCTGAACAACAAGCTGTACATATCTGCAGCGTGCAGCCAATCACTATAGCCAAGCATGGCACGGCTCAGCAATGCAGGTTGTGGCTACGCAGCAGAACGGGAGCCGTGGAGGAATCGGAAATAGCTGCGGCTCCTAGTGGAAATAGGCCCTTATGGTGGCCATACATGGTACAATTTTTTCATACAATCTCACCATTTCTATGTAGTGTAAGGGTAAATTAAGTGAATATACTGAAAGGATAATTTAGGCAGTTCCCTTATATTACATAGAATTGGTAAGGTTGGATGAAAAAAAAAAAAGTACCATGTATGGCCACCTGGAGTCTCCTTCTGGTGGTCTGGCTCCTTTTCATGCTGCCAGACAAATAATTTACGGTTTTGGGCTGGACTCTTCCTATCAGATGTACGCATCCTTCTTATGAGTTTATACCTTTCCTTGTGAGGAAAGTTTTACAACTCTGCATAGGGAAAGTGTAAACACAAACTTTCTACAGACACACTTTCTTTAAGGGGAACGCTGGAGCAGTCTTTGAACGCTTACTTTCGTGGGAATGGCGAATCCGTCACAGTATGTATATATTGCTCTATATTGGTATGTAGCCCATTCCTCCCAGCGATAGTTAGCCTAGGTGGTTTAGCTAGGCGGAATCATCCTCCCAGAGCATTATGGGAGATCAGGCATTATTTTCACTGGCTTTGGAACTCTCAGTAAGCATTCCACAGAGCTGTATCTGGCAAGACTAAAAATGTCACTACCAGTGATAAATTTCAGAATGTGAATGAGGGAGAGTAAAGATTTTACAATATGGAAACATTGACTAAATCATTTATAAATTAAAGGGACTCCGAGCACCTCTCATGGGCATGCCTTTAAGCCAGACAACTTCCAACAAAGTCATGCTATGACCCCTCTGGAGGAGCCTCTTGCAATGGCCATGCGTGTCACTTCCTCTTCCTGCTACATTCAGTGATGCACTTCTCTAACAGAGAAGACAGGGGTGACCCGGAAGTTATAACATAGCCAAGATGGCAGCTGCCATTTTTAAATTGAAAACTATTTGGTGTAGAACGGCGACTCAGGCATCAAATGAAAGAGAGCACAAGCTACAGAAAGGTATGCATCTTTAAGTACTTTGCAGTACTGGTCAGAGTCTCTTTAAATACTCATGAGAGGTGCTTGGAGTCCCTTTAATATTGTATTTAAATTAAAAAAAAAAAAAAAAAAAAAAAAAAGCAATTTTATTCATTTTTTTCCACCACAAATCCTCTTTAACGTCATAAAACATGTTCAGCGAACAACAAAGAATTTCCTGATCTAACAGGAAGCTCAGGTGGCTCATTTGCAACCTTGGGAACAGTTCTCTGTGTACTCTGCTTGGAGTACTGTTGCCATGAGACTGTCCAAAAACCCACATGTTGCTGAAGAAGTAATCAGCTGAACCAAGCAGGAGCAAATATTACTCAGTTTAACACCTGCACTAATAATCTAACTGCAGAAGAATCCCTGATGTATGTTTGTAGCAATAAAAAAAAAAAAAAAAACCACCACCACCACACAACAACATGTGTATGGAACTGTCAAACCCAAAGCGCTTGCGAGGCAACCACTAGAGCACACTCAGTAGGCAGTGTTAGGGAGTCTTGCCCAAGGACTCTTGATTGAATTGGTGCTGGCTTACTGAACAGGAAGAGTCGAGATTTACAGTGAAATCAGTTCCACTTTAAATTAAAGCCAGGAACAGCAGCCTCCACGTTAGACTTCAGCTGTAACAGTAACCCGCAGAGATTTGGAAAAGAAGGGCTCATTGCACAGAACTCTACAGGCAGTGATATAATGTAGTTTCCACACACAGAGCTCAGTGCAGCCTCCGTATAATCTGTGTCAGCTCTGAGCATTTCACAACCATTCACTAAGTAAATGACACAAGGGCAGCCCACTCATTCCCATCAGGATATCACCGCGGTGTGACATTCCACAGACACTGCCAGAACTGCACAGGGGACAACCTGCTGACCACATGGACAACGCAGACTTCTGAAACCCTTCTGGACCTTTTTGTAATAACAGATAAGTTCAACCTGCACTTTTGTATATACAGTGGAGGAAATAATTATTTGACCCCTCACTGATTTTGTAAGTTTGTCCAATGACAAAGAAATGAAAAGTCTCAGAACAGTATCATTTCAATGGTAGGTTTATTTTAACAGTGGCAGATAGCACATCAAAAGGAAAATCGAAAAAATAACCTTAAATAAAAGATAGCAACTGATTTGCATTTCATTGAGTGAAATAAGTTTTTGAACCCCTACCAACCAACTTCTGGCTCCCACAGAGTAGTTAGACACTTCTACTCAATTAGTCACCCTCATTAAGGACACCTGTCTTAACTAGTCACCTGTATAAAAGACACCTGTCCACAGAATCAATCAATCAAGCAGACTCCAAACTCTCCAACATGGGAAAGACCAAAGAGCTGTCCAAGGATGTCAGAGACAAAATTGTAGACCTGCACAAGGCTGGAATGGGCTACAAAACCATTAGCGAGAAGCTGGGAGAGAAGGTGACAACTGTTGGTGCGATTGTTCGAAAATGGAAGGATCACAAAATGACCATCAATCGACCTCGCTCTGGGGCTCCACGCAAGATCTCACCTCGTGGGGTGTCAATGGTTCTGAGAAAGGTGAAAAAGCATCCTAGAGCTACACGGGAGGAGTTAGTGAATGACCTCAAATTAGCAGGGACCACAGTCACCAAGAAAACCATTGGAAACACATTACACCGCAACGGATTAAAATCCTGCAGGGCTTGCAAGGTCCCCCTGCTCAAGAAGGCACATGTGCAGGCCCGTCTGAAGTTTGCCAATGAACACCTGAATGATTCTGTGAGTGACTGGGAGAAGGTGCTGTGGTCTGATGAGACCAAAATAGAGCTTTTTGGCATTAACTCAACTCGCTGTGTTTGGAGGAAGAAAAATGCTGCCTATGACCCCCAAAACACCGTCCCCACCGTCAAGCATGGGGATGGAAACATTTTGCTTTGTGGGGTGTTTTTCTGCTAAGGGCACAGGACAACTTAATCGCATTAACAGGAAAATGGACGGAGCCATGTATCGTGAAATCCTGAACGACAACCTCCTTCCCTCTGCCAGGAAACTGAAAATGGGTCGTGGATGGGTGTTCCAGCACGACAATGACCCAAAACATACAGCAAAGGCAACAAAGGAGTGGCTCAAGAAGAAGCACATTAAGGTCATGGAGTGGCCTAGTCAGTCTCCGGACCTTAATCCAATAGAAAACCTATGGAGGGAGCTCAAGCTCAGAGTTGCACTGAGACAGCCTCGAAACCTTAGGGATTTAGAGATGATCTGCAAAGAGGAGTGGACCAACATTCCTCCTAAAATGTGTGCAAACTTGGTCATCAATTACAAGAAACGTTTGACCTCTGTGCTTGCAAACAAGGGTTTTTCCACTAAGTATTAAGTCTTTTATTGTTAGAGGGTTCAAAAACTTATTTCACTCAATGAAATGCAAATCAGTTGCTATCTTTTATTTAAGGTTATTTTTTCGATTTTCCTTTTGATGTGCTATCTGCCACTGTTAAAATAAACCTACCATTGAAATGATACTGTTCTGAGACTTTTCATTTCTTTGTCATTGGACAAACTTACAAAATCAGTGAGGGGTCAAATAATTATTTCCTCCACTGTATGTCCTTTACAAATAAAATTACTACTACGTTGACTCTGCTTCTAGGAGAAAGTCCTATAAACGGATGAGACAAACCTGGAGCATTTCAGAAAGTTGAATCATCCATTTGTCCACTGATAAAAATTAAAAAACTTTAAAAAGAAAAAAAACACTGTGCCTACTGTGAAACATGGAAGAGGTAACAGTACACCCCCTGGAGCCCCAGGCAACATCATGGGGCCCCTTGCATCCCCCACGTGTAGTGCCCAGTAAAACCCTCCAACCTTGCAGAGAAGCGCATTGAGCAGTGTAATGTTTGCCTGCTCCAGCGCTGAGTTGGGCTTCCTCTCCCTCCCAGCAGCCCCTCGCTCTATGCTGCCATACTCCAAGAGACTCTATAACAAAATGTTCAGCCTTATTTCTTGTATCCTATAAGTTCCTATACCTGTTCTAATGTGGTCTGGATTACTGCAGCCTTTTCTAGTTGCACTGTCTCTGTAATATATCTAATCTTCTTTACTTTGTCAAGCCAGGGAGGAATGTGCTGCCTCTGCTGTGATAGGGAGAAGTTATACACGCCCTCTGCACGCCCCCCGCAGGCTCTGTGTGCTTTGTTTACTACTCACAGACAGAGCTCTCTGAGGGGGGGGGGGGGGGGAAGGAAAATCCCAGACAGGAGTGCAGATAATTCTCTATGTAATAAAAACTTGTAGTATACTAAAACATGAGATATATACAAACATCACTTCCTGGTTAGCGGCCATGTTTTTTTTGTTTGTAAACACTGCCTAAAACTGGCGATTAAAAGCCAGGATCATGGCGGGGAGCTGCGGAAACGGCAAAGAGGGGCCCAGGAGAACATAATGAATAGAATGGTATGCTTTTTATTGTAAGAATTTGAGAGTACAGATTCTCTTTCAGCCTCCAATGCATGTCACGTGATCAGGAGGCGGGTATGCAGCATAGAGCGAGGGGCTGCCAGGAGGAAGAGAAGACACAACACAGCACTGGAGCAGGGAAATATTACAGAGTTCCCTGCGCGACTCTGCAAGGTGCGAGGAAGGAGGAGCGGCCCCCATATCTTGCCTGCGGTCACAGGGGCTATTGTTCTGCTACTGGAGGGTGGTTTATGTTTCAGCTAAGCAATGCTACTGTACAGAACATAAAACATACAGGAAATACAAGGAAGATATTGTAGATGAAGGCATACTGGCCAGTGTCAGATTACTCTGCATCTGCCGCAGGCCATGGATCCTCCAACAACATGATGATACACAACACTCAGCTCATCACAGCCAAGAAAGGAGAACAGACAACGCTCTATCCTGCTGCAGTGATAGGAATCCCATCAAACATCTATAGACAGAAGTGAAGCATGCAGTCTGGAGAAGCCCCCTAAACACCAGACACAGCTGGAGCAGTCTTCTCAGCAAGAAGTGGCCAAACTGCCGACTGGCCGATGCAGGAGTCTCACTGCAGGGATCGCTCACTTACGGTGCCCATTAACAATATAATTCCCCGAACAATTGATGATAACGTAATGTTCAAACAAAGTTTTACAACTCTGCATAGGGAAAGTGTAAACACAAACTTTCTACAAACACACTTTCTTTAAGGGGAACTCTGGAGCAAGTCTTTGAACGCTAATTTTCGTGCGAATGGCGAATCCTTCACAGTATGTATATCCTGCTGAATATCGTTCAGGTCCACTAACGGAAGGAAATCTGCTAGCCAATTTCATCAGACTAATGAAATCACTCTTTTTTTGACTGATTCCATGAATCTGATCAGATTGGTCAGCGTTTTTTTATACCGCTACAGGGCCTGATTGTTTTTGATCGATCATTACGATCGGATCTGACTATCAATCGTCTGGGAAATCGTATAGTTAATGGGCACCGTTACAGTGATTTCCTTTGCAGGTTGTGTAAAAAACATTATATAAAAGCGAACCTGAAGTGAAAATAAACTGATAAGATAAACAATTGCATCTTAAAGTGAACCTCCGGACTAAAAATCTACTCAGCAGAACTGAAAAGGCTTGGTGTTTAACAGTTTCACAGCATCAGAACTTTGTTTTTCTTACCAAAGCATCATTTTTAGCTGCATTTTTAGCTAAGCTCCACCCATCAAAGAAAAAAAGCCCGGGCCTTTTCCCCTGATGCTGTGCAAAGCATGATGGATTTCCTATGTTGTTATTCACGTTGCCTAGCAACTGGGAGAGGTGCTCAGGACACAGGACAGTTGGAACTGTGTCTCATGCTCCCTGTCACCTACTTTCAACCAAAAAGATGGCTGCCCTCATGAAATCAAACCTTTTCCTGTTCTTTTAAAACAGGGTGGGTAAGAGATTATATTACCTATCTATTTTAATTAACATAAGTAATGTAACTTAATGACAGTATGTTTGTTTAGGCTGGAGTTCCTCTTTAAGTCCTTCTCGTAATTAGGACTTTCCTGAATTCCCAGTTCCTTTTTTTATGTTAAAGGAGTCATCGGGCAAAAACCCCTCCTCCCCCCTCTACTTACCCAGGGCGTCCTCCAGCCCCTTGCAGCTGACATGTCCCACGCCGCAGCTCCGCTCTCGCTGGCCCGGGGTCCATGCTGGTGCAGAGGGCGCCCTCCTCTAGTGTTGTACATTTATATAGATGACGTCCTCTAGTGCACCTGTGCTGCTGTCAATCAAGTCCAAGTTGTCTGCAGTGTACTGCGCAGCTCAACATGGGCTTGATTGACAGCAGCACAGGTGCACTAGAGGAGGTCGCCCTTTGCACCGGCAGGGACTCCAGGCCAGCGACTGAGAGCAGAGCTGCGGCGCGGGACATGTCAGCTGCAGGAGGCTGGAGGACGCCCTGGGTAAGTAGAGCGGGGAGGAGGGGTTTTTGCCTGATGACTCCTTTCAATCTCTTTTTTTAAAGCTTTTAATTTAACTTTTATTTATTTTTTTATATTTTACAGCTCACATAGAAACAATTTGTGAACAATTGACTTTTTATTTATTTAATTTTTTTTTTGTTAATCTGTCCCCTGCATATCAAAATGTTTCTCTAACATACAGAAGTTTAATGACCTGTAATCAGTTATCAGTGTAAGTTACAGCGTGATCAAGAGAATGTGTGTAATATACAGTTCTGAATTCTTAACCCTTACAGTGAAAAAAAACAAATGGAACCCAGCCTAGTTCTGTGTAGGATTGGGACATGTTTATCTCATTCTCTCACTTCACTTACCCTTCAAAGTAAACCCGAGACGCAAAGGAGGAAAGGATATTTAATTATCTGGGGCTTCCTCCAGTCCTATAGTCCATCTGCTTTGCCATTCTTCTGCTCCCCCTCTGTTGTGCTCCTGGGAAGTCCGGGATCCAGCTAGGTCACAGACTACTGCACATGTGCAGTCCTTGCTGCGCGCACCACCTGATCGCAGTCCTGTAGCCGGAGCTTTCTGTGCAAGTACAGCTTACAGGGCTTTACAAGGCTGTCAGCAGCACAACAGAGTGGACCAGGAGAACATCGAGGGAGCAAAAGAAATGCAGGAGGCTGGAGGAAACCCCAGGTAAGTAAAAATCCTTTCCTTCTTCCATCTCAGGTACACTTTAAGCATCCAATGATTTCTGTCCATTGCATTACATTGTTATTTGATATAATCTGTTGACCCCAAACTGCAAAGCAAAGCCTGACGTTTGTTAAATCTCACTAATATTATAAATGTGAAAGTTTGGATGTTTGTTACTCAATCACGCAACAATGGCTGAACGGATGTGAATGAAATTTGGCACACACACAGTACATTACCTGGAACAACATATAGGATACTTTTTATTCCCATAACCAAAAAGGGGGCGGAGACAAATATAAATTTCACTGGGAAAATGTAAACTGCAGCCATTCTTACGCTGTTAATGGCAGGGTTCTCAAACTTTGCACAGTTGGTCACTGGGTGACTGGGATTCATATTCAGGAAAATGGGTGGAGCCTAAAACAGCCAATCAAAATTCACCTACTTGATTTTCAAGGGGAATATTTAATTACTGCCACTCTTGCACTATTAATGGTACAAGAATCCAACCTGATACAGTCAGTCATTGGGTGACAGGGGTTCGAATTCAGAAAGGGGGTGGAGCCACAAACAGCCAATCAGATTTGTTTCATTTCAATGCAAATTATTGATGCCCAAGACCACAAAGCTCACACACTTGCGCATTGAGTGTTTGTGTGTTAAGGATAGAAAAATTGGGCACAGCCAACACAAGTCAAATCCATACCCGGGCAACGCCGGGTCATCAGCTAGTGTCAAATAAACAAGGATGGGGACTTGTTATTTCTGTCAGTTTCAGCTTGCTTCAGAGACAGCGGTGGATGGCCCTATGTTTGTGGAAGGGTGCCAACAAATGTGTCCGCAACTCTACATCCTAATGCTTTTCTGTTCGTGTTTTTTATCGCCTGCAGAGCAGTAAACGTATACGCAGTGCCATATTCCCCCATCATTAGCAGCGAATGCACCCGGCCCCGAGTCCTGGAACAAGTCCCAGCCAGGCAGCCGGGGAGACAGAGGAGGACCAGTCACCCAGCTGGTGGGTGAGAAGAGGAAGTCGGCTGACAGATGACTTATAAACCACAAGGAGGATTAATCACCCAGCAATGCATAAGAAACAGCCAAAACCTCCACTCCAGGGTGAACTACAAGTCACAGCAACACCCACTGGCCACAAACCCTCTCCAATCACCTCAAAGGCTTCAGATCACGTAACATAGCCATACACTCATCCATTTTCTTATTGGATTCCTTGCAGATTCAATTCATCTGCTAGGATTAGATTCCCCAAAATGTCAGATCGATCGATTTTCGATTCATTTTAAACAAACAAAAAAATGGGTTGAAAGTATTGATTGGACAGGATCGAAAATGTAAACCAATAGGGGGCAGGGCAAGATCATTGGCAGATCGATGGCCTATAGCTTTGCACCAAACTCGACTCTGCAGTCTGATTGATTTTCAATAGATTCCCTGCCGGAATCTATTGGAAATTGATATGCAGTGTATGGTAGGAATCAATTATTTTTGAAAACAAAAGCTTGCTTTCTTAAAACAGAAAGTAATTGCAGTAATTCAGGTTGGAGCGAGCTCTAAAATGTCTCCCACAATGCACCACTGTTGAATATGCAAATCACCCATTGTTGTCGCTGAAACTAGCCACACCTCCAGAGCGGCTGGAATGCAATGATGCGTCAGCTTGATTCATTTGGAAACAAATCAATCATTTTGGACAGGGCTGTGGAGTCGGAGTCGAGGAGTCTGAGCCATTTTGGGTACCTGGAGTCGGTGGTATCATAAACTGAGGAGTCAGAGTATTTTTGTGCCAAATCCAAAGCCCTGGTAATTATTAGACTAAGGAGTCTGAGCCATTTTAGGTAACTGGAGTTGGAGTCAGAGGTTTCATAAATTGAGGAGTCAGATGATTTTTGTACTGACTCCACAGCCCTGTTTTTGGAACATTGGGTGGAAATCTATAAGTGTATGGCCAGCTTAAGAAACCTTCAGTAAAAAAATAAATAAATAAAGGGCGGTAAATTACAACAATCAGTGTTTTAGACTTTTTTTTTTCAAAAATTCACTAAAGTTTTCATGCATGCGTTGATAGTTTTGTAATTTACAGAGAAACTGCATGTCAATTCACTGAAGTGTTTACATAATGCAGTATTTCATTCAGTATTTGATGGATTGTTGCAGTGTACAGTGAATGGATGAAAGATGTGATACAGGCAGCATTTTTTTAATTACTATACAGACAAGCAAAGTGCAAGTCCAAGCTGCACAAAATTAAAGTGTACCTGAGATAAGCATATAAAAAATTATTATACATACCTGGGGCTTCCTCCAGCCTCCTTCAGACGGACTGCACCCACGTCGCCGTCCTTCGCTGCCTGGACCCTCCGCTAAGGGTCCTGGCCAATTGGGGCATAGTGCATATGCATGGCCCAGCTGCATGCATGCTCCATCACGCTCCTTTTCCCCGGGAGCATTCTGCACCAGTGCATACTGCGCAGATTGCTTCCGGCGGCGGGAGTGTGACGGGGAGTGGGCGTGGCCGGATTGTGTCTGCTCCAATTGGCCAAATTACCGTAGTGGAAGATCGAGGCAGCGGAGGACAAAAGATAGGGAGCGATCAGCCTGAAGGGGGCTGGAAGAAGGCCCAGGTATGATTATATATATTTTATATGCTTATCTCAGGTACACTTTAACATGAAATTTGTACCAGCTTAAAACCATTATTATCACATTAACCATTTTAATCAGCACATAATATTGTGAAATTAGGGAAGTTGGTCTTTATTAACAAAAATCTGTTTAGGAGGGTGGGGGGTTGAATGTTTGTTACAGTTTCTGTTAATCTCCCCAGCATTAAGGTTATTTCCAGATTTAGGGTCTAAAAGCCGAGCAATTTTTTTCACAAGCTTTTAGACCCTAAAAACAAGTAGGAAAACATATGGAGAGATCTGCAGCAGCTCCTGCATAGAACTCACTCAGGCTCGGGATTACCGCTCTGAGCTGTGGGTTTCCGTCCCGAGCCTGACTCGGGATTACCGCTCTGAGCTGTGGATTTCCGTCCCAAGCCTGACTCGGGATTACCGCTCTGAGCTGTGGGTTTCCGTCCCGAGCCTGACTCGGGATTACCGCTCTGAGCTGTGGATTTCCGTCCCGAGCCTGACTCGGGATTACCGCTCTGAGCTGTGGGTTTCCGTCCCGAGCCTGACTCGGGATTACCGCTCTGAGCTGTGGATTTCCGTCCCGAGCCTGACTCGGGATTACCGCTCTGAGCTGTGGATTTCCGTCCCGAGCCTGACTCGGGATTACCGCTCTGAACTGTGGATTTCCGTCCCGAGCCTGACTCGGGATTACCGCTCTGAGCTGTGGATTTCCGTCCCGAGCCTGACTCGGGATTACCGCTCTGAGCTGTGGATTTCCGTCCCGAGCCTGACTCGGGATTACCGCTCTGAGCTGTGGATTTCCGTCCCGAGCCTGACTCGGGATTACCGCTCTGAGCTGTGGATTTCCGTCCCGAGCCTGACTCGGGATTACCGCTCTGAGCTGTGGATTTCCGTCCCGAGCCTGACTCGGGATTACCGCTCTGAGCTGTGGATTTCCGTCCCGAGCCTGACTCAGGATTACTGCTCTGAGCTGTGGATTTCCGTCCCGAGCCTGACTCGGGATTACCGCTCTGAGCTGTGGATTACCGCCCCAAGCCTGACTCGGGATTACCGCTAACGAGGTTAAATTAATAACTTTAATTTTCCTGAATAGCTTAATACGTTTTCCCCTTTTCTCGGCTCTGTTTCCTCCCCTCTGTAACCTTCTGAATGGCTGTTTGTTACCGACCGCTCCAGGCTGGAGATAATAAATACTGAACATCTCACTCTAATCTTTGTGAACTGACATTTATTGAGGCATTTACCTCACAAGTCAGTCATTTACCTCATCAGTCAGTAATTTCAGTTTTCCATACAGTAACAGTTAATTGACACTTAAATTGTTCGGTAAAATCAGCTGTTTACTGCTTTACGAGTAAACTCATCCTTGTTCATTTGCCCTCCTACTATACTCCAAACCATTTAAAGAGGAACTCCAGTAAAAAATAACGTAATAAAAAAAGTGCTTCATTTTTACAATAATTATGTATAAATGATTTAGTCAGTGTTTGCCCACTGTACAATCTTTTAAATCCCTGATTTACATTCTGACATTTATCACATGGTGACATTGTTACTGCTGGCAGGCGATGTAGCTGCTGCTGCTGTTTTTTGGCAGTTGGAAACAGCTGTAAACAGCTATTTCCCACAATGCAACAAGGTTCACAGACAGGAAACTGCCAGGAGTACCACGGGCCTCACAGTTTCCTGTGGGAAGGGTTTCACCACAATATCAGCCATACAGCGCCCCCTGATGGTCTGTTTGTGAAAAGGAATAGATTTCTCATGTAAAAGTAGGTATCAGCCACTGATTGGTATAAAGTTCATCAATTATTGGTCGGAGTTTATCTTTAAAGTGGACCCAAATTAAAAATACAAGATTTCAGAAATAAAATCTATTTTCTAAATTATAATAATAAATAGCAGCCTTTTTCCAGCTGCATGATGACAAATATAAAATATTTTACATTTATTGGAGGAATCCCTCCCTTCTTTTCATATTGCCGGGGCAGAATCCGGCAGACTGGTGGAGTAGGTGGTGTCCGGCAAAGGAGGAATTGCTAATGGCTGCCACCTGTATAACCCTAGCTATGAAAAGAGAAGGGTGAAAAGCATGTACTGAAATGATCATAGGCTTGAAGGAGTGTTTATTTATCTTTGTATGTGTCAGAGTGGTGCAACTAAATATTTTTAATTCAAAAAATGTTTGGTTTGGGTCCGCTTTAAATAAAGCAGCAGCTGCCTAAAAACTATGACCTGTACCACTCCCCCTCCCTCAGCATACTCCTGCACTGTTTGAGCATATCATGGCGGGACCACTCAGGACTGCCAACCTATCCGTTTTCTGTCAGGTGGGAGGGACCAAAGGGGCACTCCAAAATCAGCCACGCCCAGGGCAACAGAACTAAGATGATGGGGAGGAGCCTGGGGAAAAACAAACAACAATACCCTCAGTGGCAGTGCTTTCACCCCTAATCTGGGCAAACCTTGATAAGCCATTTACATGCAGCCGGGTCCAGGGTCATATCAGATCTCAGCGAGAGTAACTGAGCAGTTTGACAATAGTTTGGATCTGAAGTGGGCTAATCCTCCAAAGAGACAAATACTGATCAGAATCGATTTCCCCAGTTTCCCAGGGTGCATTTTTAATACGATGACCGTCACTTATCATTCGATAATCTCTATTGATTCAAGTTCATTCAACCCACGAGACGCTGGCTACAGACAGCCGTGTCTGCTGCAGATCTGCCGTGTAAGACTCCCTGCACACTGCATGCGATTCCAATTTTTAATCGGTTTTTACATCCGATTCCGATTTTTAAACTTTACTGCATGCTGCATTTTTTGATCCGTTTTCTGTTGAATGTATTCAGGGAAATCGGAATTGAAAATCGGAATCAGAATCGTAAAAAAGGATTTGCAGTGTGCCTTAATGCAACCGAAAATAGCCAGGTTTACCCAGACTGCGATAATACGTCCATCCCAGCCAATGTCCCACCCGCTGTCAGCGTGCGCCGCAAACCTATCAATATTGATCACACACAGCCAATCAGAATCTAATAATTCAATTCAATGCAGGTGCATCACAAAGCATATCACAACACACAACAAGACGGACTTTGCAAAGGATGGGCTTTAGCAGCAGGAGACCATCAAGAGTGCCTTCGGTATCACAGAAAAATAGGAAAAAAATGCCTGTTGTAGGCCCTTGCCACCGTGATCGATCAATCGCAAATTGGTTTGAGGAACATCAATCAGTTTAACTTGCTTCCATGACCAGCTCAGTCCTCTGACCTCAATCGTATTGAGCATTTGTAGTACAAAGTTGAAAGATCACATCAAAGCTTGGAAACGCCACCATCCAATATGACCCAACTTAGAGCTGCCATTATGTCAGCGTGGGCCAACATCCCTCAGCTACAGTATCAGCATCCTGAGTCCATGCCGAGAGGAATATCGGCTGTGATCAGAGCTAAAGGTGGACCCACTGGTTATTAGAGGGTGGCTTTAATTTTTTTGCCACTCTGCAGGGCCAGATTTACCATAAGGCATGATATAGGCACGTGTCTACACTCTACAGGCGCCTGATGATGGAAAGGGGGCCCAGTCCCCTCCCCGAGTGCCTGCCTCCCTCCCTCCTTCCCTATGCAGAGTCCTGAGCAGAGCGTAAATGAGAGGTTACTCACACTGCTCTCTGCATTCCACTGACCAGATCTCCCTTCAGTCAGGGCACATCTAGCTACTTAAAGGGTCACTTAAGCCAAATTAAAAAAAATGAGTTTTACTCACCTGGGGCTTCTACCAGCCCCCTGAAGCTGTCCGGTGCCCACGTAGACTCACTCCGATGCTCCTGGCCCCGCCAGCAGCCACTTCCGGTTTCTGCGACAGGAGCCGACAGGCCAGGAACGTGAGTGAGTCTTCGTGTTTCCGGCTACAATAGCGCCCTCTATGCTGCTATATGATATATGCTATAACAGCATAGAGGGCGCTATTACGGCAAGGAACGTGAAGAATCACTCGCATCTTCAGCCTGTCGGCTCCTGTCGCCGAAACAGGAAGTGGCTGCCGGCGGGGCCAGGAGGATCGGAGGGAGACGGCGAGGGCACCGGACAGCTTCAGGGGGCTGGTAGAAGCCCCAAGTGAGTAAAACTCATTTTTTTTATTTGGCTTAAGTGACCCTTTAATACTGAGGTTCCTTTAGCTACCTAATACTTGGGGGCACCTCTAGCATCTTAATATTGAGGGTACTTCTGGCTACCTAATACTAAGGGACACCTGTAGCTATCTGTGATGGGCAAGGGAAGTAAGGTAGAAGTGACAGCTGGGACAGCCAGCACACTTGCGGTGCAGCTCGGCGGGGGTTTGTAGGTTCATGGAGGGCGAAGTGTAGGCTGCCAGGACATCTGTGCCTATAGGCTCCTGTGATGTAAATCCGGGCCTGCCACTCAATGTATATCAACTCTTATAAATAATTTAAAACACTTAATCAGCAAATTAAAAACAACAAAAAACATTGTTTATACTATATGTCACAATCCAGAAATATCAGCAGCAGTGGTGTCAGTACACAGGGAGCAGTTAG
Organism: Hyperolius riggenbachi; assembly: GCF_040937935.1. Lineage (NCBI taxonomy): Eukaryota > Metazoa > Chordata > Amphibia > Anura > Hyperoliidae > Hyperolius > Hyperolius riggenbachi. Next base: position 23,418,079 of record NC_090647.1, read on the forward strand.
CAGTGCAGTATATTAGGTAGTACAGTACAGATCAGTTAGTGGTGCGGTATAGTATAGAGTAGTGGTATAATAGTGTCAGTACACAGGGAGCAGTTAGTAGTGTAGTAGATCAGGCAGCACAGTATAGAGCAGTGATGTCATTGAATGGGGTGCATTTAGTAGTGCAGTATATCAGACAGGCAGTGTTTAGTACAGCAGCAGTACAGCATAGAACAGTGGTATCAGTACATGGGGAGCAGTTAGTAGTGCAGTATAATGCAGTATATGAGGCAGGCAGTGCACAGTACAGCAGCAGTACAGTATAGTGTAGTGTAGTATTAGTATAGCAGCACAGTGCACAGGCACAGTACAACAGCTGCACTATCAGTACACGGGGAGCAGTTAGCAGTGCAGTATATCGGGCAGTACAGTATGGAGCAGTGGTGTCAGTACACAGGGAGCAGTTAGTAGTGCAGTATATCAGCAGTACAGTATAGTGTAGTGTAGTATTAGTATAGCAGCACAGTGCACAGGCACAGTACAACAGCTGCACTATCAGTACACGGGGAGCAGTTAGCAGTGCAGTATATCGGGCAGTACAGTATGGAGCAGTGGTGTCAGTACACAGGGAGCAGTTAGTAGTGCAGTATATCAGCAGTACAGTATAGAGCAGAGGTGTCAGCGCACAGGGAGCAGTTAGTAGGGCAGTATAGCAGGCAGTACAGTATGGAGCGGGGGTGTCAGTACACGGGGAGCAGTTAGCAGTGCAGTATATCGGGCAGTACAGTATGGAGCAGTGGTGTCAGTGCACAGGGAGCAGTTAGTAGGGCAGTATATCAGGCAGTACAGTATGGAGCAGGGGTGTCAGTACACAGGGAGCAGTTAGTAGTGCAGTATATTAGGCAGTACAGTATGGAGCGGGGGTGTCAGTACACAGGGAGCAGTTAGCAGTGCATTATAGCAGGCAGTACAGTATGGAGAAGGGGTGTCAGTACACAGGGAGCAGTTAGTAGTGCAGTATATTAGGCAGTGCAGTATGGAGCAGGGGTGTCAGTACACAGTTACAGTAGTGCAGTATATCAGGCAGTACAGTATGGAGCACGGGTGTCAGTACACAGGGAGCAGTAAGTAGCGCAGTATATTAGGCGGTACAGTATGGAGCAGGGGTGTCAGTACATGGGGAGCAGTTAGTAGGGCAGTATATCAGGCAGTACAGTATGGAGCAGTGGTGTCAGTACACAGGGAGCAGTTAGTAGCGCAGTATAGCAGGCAGTACAGTATGGAGCGGGGGTGTCAGTACACAAGGAGCAGTTAGTAGTGCAGTATATCAGGCAGTACAGTATGCAGCAGGGGTGTCAGTACACAGGGAGCAGTTAGTAGTGCAGTATAGCAGGCACTACAGTATGGAGCAGGGGTGTCAGTACACAGTTACAGTAGTGCAGTATATTAGGCAGTACAGTATGGAGCAGGGGTGTCAGTACACAGGGAGCAGTTAGTAGTGCAGTATATCAGGCAGTACAGTGTGGAGCAGGGGTGTCAGTACACAGGGAGCAGTAAGTAGCGCAGTATATTAGGCGGTACAGTATGGAGCAGGGGTGTCAGTACATGGGGAGCAGTTAGTAGGGCAGTATATCAGGCAGTACAGTATGGAGCAGTGGTGTCAGTACACAGGGAGCAGTTAGTAGTGCAGTATAGCAGGCACTACAGTATGGAGCAGGGGTGTCAGTACACAGTTACAGTAGTGCAGTATATTAGGCAGTACAGTATGGAGCAGGGGTGTCAGTACACAGGGAGCAGTTAGTAGTGCAGTATATCAGGCAGTACAGTATGGAGCACGGGTGTCAGTACACAGGGAGCAGTAAGTAGCGCAGTATATTAGGCGGTACAGTATGGAGCAGGGGTGTCAGTACATGGGGAGCAGTTAGTAGGGCAGTATATCAGGCAGTACAGTATGGAGCAGTGGTGTCAGTACACAGGGAGCAGTTAGTAGCGCAGTATAGCAGGCAGTACAGTATGGAGCGGGGGTGTCCGTACACAAGGAGCAGTTAGTAGTGCAGTATATCAGGCAGTACAGTATGCAGCAGGGGTGTCAGTACACAGGGAGCAGTTAGTAGTGCAGTATAGCAGGCACTACAGTATGGAGCAGGGGTGTCAGTACACAGTTACAGTAGTGCAGTATATTAGGCAGTACAGTATGGAGCAGGGGTGTCAGTACACAGGGAGCAGTTAGTAGTGCAGTATATCAGGCAGTACAGTATGGAGCGGGGGTGTCAGTACACAGGGAGCAGTTAGTAGTGCAGTATATCAGGCAGTACAGTATGGAGCACGGGTGTCAGTACACAGGGAGCAGTAAGTAGCGCAGTATATTAGGCGGTACAGTATGGAGCAGGGGTGTCAGTACATGGGGAGCAGTTAGTAGGGCAGTATATCAGGCAGTACAGTATGGAGCAGTGGTGTCAGTACACAGGGAGCAGTTAGTAGCGCAGTATAGCAGGCAGTACAGTATGGAGCGGGGGTGTCAGTACACAAGGAGCAGTTAGTAGTGCAGTATATCAGGCAGTACAGTATGGAGCGGGGGTGTCAGTACACAAGGAGCAGTTAGTAGCGCAGTATAGCAGGCAGTACAGTATGGAGCAGGGGTGTCAGTACACAAGGAGCAGTTAGTAGTGCAGTATATCAGGCAGTACAGTATGGAGCAGGGGTGTCAGTACACAGGGAGCAGTTAGTAGTGCAGTATGAAGCAGTATATAAGGCAGGCAGTGCGCAGTACAGCAGCAGCACAGTATAGAGTAGTGGAGTAGTATACGGAGGGGCCCCGGGGAGGCGCTTGAGCAGAAGGGGGCGGGACTCACATGACTGCACGAGCTCCCGGTAGGCGGAGTGCTGTTGCCGGTCCCGGTGCCCCAACTGGCGGAGGATGTGGAGCTTCCAGCCGGTTCCTGAGTCTCCCCCCGGCCGCTGCATCCCTCCGACACCCAGCACGGGGGAGGCGCCGGGGGCGGGGAAGAGGAGGAGTCACACGTCACTACTAGCGGGACGTGGGCGGGACTAAGAGTTGATGACACGAGGAGGAGGCGGAGCATAACTTTGTTACAATGTTGCGCTGCGGAGCCTCGTACTGCCAACTGCCCAGCACAAAGCGGAGGGGGCGGAGCTTTCTACTGATACAATGTTGTTCTGTGAAGACAGAGGGCGGGACCTCTTCATGGTATACGGCGCCTCGCCCCCCGTGCGCTCAGCACAGCCCCGTATCAGCGTGAGGTCCCGCCCTCCACGCTTAGCCGAAGCGTGGAGGGCGGGGCCTCACGCTGATACGGGGCTGTGCTGAGCGCGCGGGGGGCGGGGCGCCGTATTGACACTTTGTGACCGCGGAAGAGACTTTTCGGAGCTGTACGTTCCGTAGAGATGGGAAGTTCGGATCTTTTCAATGATCCGGATGATTCGAATCGGATCATTGAAAAGATCCGGATCTTTGATCCGAATCTCGGATCATTTGACTACGGAAGCATTTCGGGGGTGAAATGACTAGCAGGACAGGAGAAGGGGAGGGAGTGGACACACAGAGAAGGGGAGAAGATGGACAGAGGCAGAGCCGGGACAAGGTCCTCCAGCACCCAAGGCTGAGACACCAAAGTGCGCCCCTCTATCCCTGCCTCCCCAGCCGTTACACACTGATTGCTATTAGACTAAGAGGCGCCACAGGGCCCACAACCTCCCCAACACCTTAATATCTAGTTATCTGGCTTGCAGTCACTGCCATGTATCCTCTTTTCCTATTTCTTTCTGCTTCAAACACAATCAGGAATGACAGCTGTATGAATTCTGCGCCCCCTCCTACACTGCACCCTGAGGCTGGAGCCTCTCCAGCCTATGCCTCGGCCCGGCCCTGGACAGAGGGCAGGGAGTGGACAGAGAAGGGAGGAGGGACGAGCAGAGAGCAGAAATGTTTGCACACAATACCCACATGCTGCAATCATATGCTCAGAGCCGGTGTAGTGAAAAATTTTGCTACCCATCATATTTTGCAACTTGCCATAGAGGACAGTGTATGACTGTGTAGGCGTGGCTCCTTTCTGTTAACACGCCTGTAATTTTTTGCAACCACAGATCCCATTGAGCTAGAAGGGGGATTGTTCCCTCCAGGGGGGGTTATTAGTTGGGCAAGAGGGGGGATTGTTCCCTCGGGGGGGGGGGGGTTATTAGTTGAGGAAGAGGGGGGATTGTTCCCTCCAGGGGGGGTTATTAGTTGAGCAAGAGGGGGGATTGTTCCCTCCAGGGGGGTTATTAGTTGAGCAAGAGGGGGGGGGGATTGTTCCCTGGGGGGGGGGGGTTATTAGTTGAGCAAGAGGGGGGATTGTTCCCTCCAGGGGGGGTTATTAGTTGAGCAAGAGGGGGGATTGTTCCCTCCAGGGGGGGTTATTAGTTGAGCAAGAGGGGAGGGTTCTGTGTGAGAATAGGGTTTGGTTGGGTTGCATTTTCTGATACAGATAGGTTAAAGTCAATGGTTAGGTTGCATTTTCTGATAGCTATACCTATAAATAAATGCAACCGGTTGCAAAATCTGATAAAGTTGCAAAAAATTTCACCACACCGGCCCGCTCGTGAGGCGGGGTGAAACATTTGCCTCAGGCGGCAAACTTCAAAGGGCGGCACCCGCCCGGGGGGGGGCGGCCGCCGAGCCAGAGGGGTAGCGGGCAGGTCGGGGGTATTGGGCCTAGCGGTGGGGAGGGGGGTCGGACCCCCCCTCCCTCGTCTGGGTCCCCCGATCTGCGCTCCCCTCCAGCCTGTAATTAGTAAGCTGCTGCCAGATCGTAAGAGGCACGGGCGGGGAGGACTCACCTTTTCCGCGTTCCAGCGAGCGCTCCACTGACGTCACTTCCTGCATCGCCGCCCACTGTATTGTAAGTGGACGGCGATGCAGGAAGTGACGTCAATGGAGCTCACGATGGAACGCGGAAAAGGTGAGTCCTCCCCGCCCGTGCCTCTTACGATCTGGCAGCAGCTTACAAATTACAGGCTGGAGGGGAGCGCAGATCGGGGGACCCAGACGAGGGAGGGGGGGTCCGACCCCCCTCCCCACCGCTAGGCCCAATACCCCCGACCTGCCCGCTACCCCTCCGGCTCGGCGGCCGCCCCAACACCCCCCACCCCCCCCCCCGGCGGCAGCAGCTCTGCCAAATTTGCCTCAGGCGGCAAAAAGTGACGGGCCGGCCCTGCATATGCTTTACATATATTTCACCTATATGCTCATCTGTGTACTTTGCATGCAAACATCACAGTGAAAGAAAGCATTCCCCAAAGTAAAGTGCAGCTGTTTAGGAGGATCATATTGCGCTGCAATCACAGTGCCTGCAAAGTTACTGAGCTGTGCTGAGCTAAGAGCTTCCAATGTGATCACTGTGCAGCACTACGGAACAGACAGCCTGTAATGAGCAGCGCATTGCAGCCAGTATATGTGCTCTACACATATCTGGCAGTGGCACCCATGTCCCCTCTACCTGTCCCTGCAAGGCTGGCTCCCCTGAGTCCCCTCCAACAGAGCGATCCATCTCTGCTCTGCTTCCAGGACCCCGCTGCCCGCGGAGAGGGGGCGTGTCGCTCCTGGCCCCGCCCCTTTTGCGATCCGAATCACTCATTTTGATGATTCGGATGATTTGACTCACAAAATAGATTCGGATCAAAGATCCGAATCGTTCATGATCCGGACAACACTACGTTCCAGTATAGAATCCCCGCCCCCTGCTGTGACGTCACGCCTACATGTGCCGCTCCAGGGGATGAAATTACAGCGAGAAGGATTCGGATGATTCGAATCGGATCATTGAAAAGATCCGGATCTTTGAACCGAATCTTCGAATCATTTTACTAGGGAAGCATTCTGGGGGTGAAATGACTAGCAGGACAGGACTTTCCCTGCAGTGGACAGAGAAGAGTAGGGGGGTGGACAAACAGAGAAGGGGAGATGGTAGACAGAGAAGGGCAGGGAGTGGACAGAGAAGAGAAGGGAGGAGCTGGACGAAGAGGGGTGAGCAGAGAGCAGAAATGTTTTTCTGCACACATTACCCACATGTTGCAATCATATGCTTTAAATATATTTCAATTATATGTTCATCTGTATACCCTGAATGCAAACGTCTCACAGTGAAAGAAAGCATTCCCCAATGTGTCCTTTTCTCACCTCGAACACTCATCATAAATTTAGGGAGAAGTTAAGTGCAGCTGTTTAGAGCAGAGTACAGGAGGATCATTTTGCACTGCAATCACAGTGCCTGCCCTGTCATTCTAGCCCAGCACTGTCTGCAAAGTTACCGAGCTGTGCTTCTGAGCCAAAAGTTTCCCATTTGTTCGCTATGCACAACTACCGAACAGACAGCCTATAATGAGCAGCACATTATAGCCAGTATGTGTGCTCTACACATATCTGGCAGTGGCACCCATGTCCCCTCTCTTAACTACCTGTCCCTGCAAGGCTGGCTGGCACCCCTCCAACTGAGCGATCCATCTCCGCTCTGCTTCCAGGACCCCCCTGCCCGCTGAGGAGGGGGGGCGTGCCGCTCCTGGCCCCACCCCCTTTGTGAACCGAATCGTTCATTTTGATGATCCGGATGATTCGACTCACAAAAAAGATCCGGATCGTTGTTCATGATCCGGACAATACTATCGTGCATTAGCGGAGCCGCCGCCTGAGGTCTCTGTGCTGCCATCACTACTGCTGATCCTATGGGAAGAGATGCCCGCACCATGTCCATAAAAGCAAGTTCCTCCAAGAATCACCACACATCATACAACTGACATACTTTGGACCAATTGGCAATTGGTCCAAAGCATGTCAGTTGTATGATGTGTGGTGATTCTTGGATACATCCACAATCAGGGCCAGATTTAGGCCATGGCCTAGGGCACCACAGGAGCAAGGGCACCAAAGCAGCAGGCTAAACTGGTGCAGCATTTGAGAGTTTGCAAATGCTGCAATGCAGGGAGATCAGGCGAGCACCTGACTGCGGTACTCTGCTGCTAGCTGCCTGTGCAGCAGCTACCCTGCTCTCTGCACATTTACATTGCAACCATGGTGGCTATGGACTTGGGCAGCATTGGAGACAGAAAGGAAGAGGAAGCTTCTGCACTGGAGACAAGCGGAGAAATGAGTGAAGCCGATGGCTGCTGCAGTGTGAAGGCGAGCTGGCTGCATATACTGAAGGGGGGTGGGAAAAGGAGGGATAAAGGGGGCCATCTGGCTACCTATACTGGAGGGAAGGGGGGAGGAGTCATCTGGCTACCTATACTGGAGGGAAGCAGGGAGGGGTCATCTGGCTACCTATACTGGAGGGAAAGGGTCATCTTGCTACCTGTACTGAAGGGGGGCGGCTGGTGACAGTGGCCTTGGGCGGTAAAGATTACAAATCCGGCCCTGTCCACAATGACCTCAATTCACTAAGCTTTATCAAACACTTTATCGAACGTTTGATAATTTACCTCATGAGTAAAATCTAATTTTGAATTCACTAAGGTGGTATATATTTATTAAATGTTTTATCAATAAAATATTCAATAAATATATACCACCTTAGTGAATTCAAAGTTAGATTTTACTCATGAGGTAAATTATCAAACGTTCGATAAAGTGTTTGATAAAGCTCAGTGAATTAAGGTCAATAAAGGAACTTGCTTTTATGGACATGGTGCGGGCATCTCTGCATATAAGTCTGTATTTGGATTGGCTGTCCTGGTCCTGGCACTGTCCTAGAATAGAGTGACTGGTTTTCCTCAACTTTTGCTACAGCTGATCCTAACTATACTAAGCCTGCTACACACATTCAATAATGATTGACAAAGCTCGGGGCCACGCATGTTTAGTAGCCTCTGACTGGTGGCGACTGGCCAGCTATGAGGGGGTCGCCGCTGCTGGTTGGAGGGTCTCAGAAGGACAGCGTGGTCTTTGATCCTTCGCAGAGGCACTTGGTGGGAAATTGGCGCATGTACTGCGGCAGGGTCGGACTGGGAGGTGGAAAAACGGAGGAAACCCACCTGCTGGCCAAGCATCACTAACCCTGTGTTATCACTTCCAATAGAAACCTGCAGCAAGTCTGCACTGTGAGGAAATCCACCTGCTGGCCAAGCAGCAGTAACCCTGTGTTATCACTCCCAATAGAGACCTGCAGCAAGTCTTCACTGTGAGGAAATCCACCTGCTGGCCAAGCAGCAGTAACCCTGTGTTATCACTCCCAATAGAGACCTGCAGCAAGTCTTCACTGTGAGGAAATCCACCTGCTGGCCAAGCAGCAGTAACCCTGTGTTATCCCTTCCAATAGAAACTTGCAGCAAGTCTTCACTGTGAGCAGCAACAGCTGTTTACTGCTGCTTGGCCAGCTGGTGGGTTTCCTCAGCTTTTCCAGCTCCAACACTGTACTGCGGCCCTGTTTATTCTCCACCCGTCAGGGAGGACACTCCCCCTTCATAGCAACAGGACGCGTCACTAGTGTGCTTCTGTACATAACTTGTCCTGAACCGTCACCCCAGTCTTATTTGGGGACATTTGTCGCACCCTGAAGGCTCGTACACATGCAGGAGTACTATCAGCTTGCAGAGATTGGGGTGCAATCCCACAGGTGATTGGTCAAGGCTGTACATACACAATGTGTCTGATGGTATGGAGGGACGATAAGTGGTGCATGATGGGGGTCGCCTCCAACGGGTGGGGTGGGAGGAAGAAATCTCCTCCCCCCTCACTACATAACCTGCAGCTTGCAGATGAACTGAATACATTTTATTGCAGGTTTGACACTACCAACAAAAGCCAAACACAACAAGTCAATTTGCATCTCTGCCACAGGCAAACTGAACACTCTTCCTGCCAGCCAACGTCTCCACCCCCTGCGGTGCCTCAGCAACTACACAACACAGGAGGCCAGACACAATCTATTGACCTGTCCCCAGATGTGCATGCTCTAACAATATGCCAATCAGATGTAAATGGACTCTTTAAAGGATACCACAGCCCAAAGGCTGTGGTAAAATCAAAGTTGCAATGTGGAGGGAAAGAAAGATACATACTTACCGCTTCCCTCGTTCCCTGCCGACGGGTCCCGCTCATCTGTTACAGCTCCCGGTACCGACCCGACTCTCCTGACCCTTCACCCGGACATACTGTGCTGCGCATGCGCAGTATGTCACTATACTCTTCGCTTCTGCCGTCGCATCGTGACGGCAGAAGTACGGACACTCCCCCGCCTCCTCCTCTCCCAGCGTGTGCGCTCCAATCTAAAGCTAGCGTGACATGCTGGCTGGAGTTCGCACTGGGATAATCGATGTGGAGAGAGCGGAGGGGGGGGTAAGTTAAAAAAAAAACACTGCCGGCTGGAGGGAGGGAGCGAGTGAGTGGGCGGGCGAGTGGGCGGGCAGGCAGCGAGTGGGCGGCGAGCAGGCAGCGGCAGTACAGCCCAACCATTCTGTACATAGATGCAATGACATCTATGGTACAGCGAGAAAATTGTCCCCACATTTATCTCTGCATATGTGCATGTATATACATGTGTGTACATGCACATATGCAGAGATAAATGTGGGGACAATTTTCTCGCTGTACCATAGATGTCATTGCATCTATGTACAGAATGGTTGGGCTGTACTGCCGCTGCCTGCTCGCCGCCCACTCGCTGCCTGCCCGCCCACTCACTCGCTCCCTCCCTCCAGCCGGCAGTGTTTTTTTTTAACTTACCCCCCCCTCCGCTCTCTCCACATCGATTATCCCAGTGCGAACTCCAGCCAGCATGTCACGCTAGCTTTAGATTGGAGCGCACACACTGGGAGAGGAGGAGGCGGGGGAGTGTCCGTACTTCTGCCGTCACGATGCGACGGCAGAAGCGAAGAGTATAGTAACATACTGCGCATGCGCAGCACAGTATGTCCGGGTGAAGGGTCAGGAGAGTCGGGTCGGTACCGGGAGCTGTAACAGATGAGCGGGACCCGTCGGCAGGGAACGAGGGAAGCGGTAAGTATGTATCTTTCTTTCCCTCCACATTGCAACTTTGATTTTACCACAGCCTTTGGGCTGTGGTATCCTTTAAAAAACAAAACACCAGGAAAGCAATGGGACCAGACGCTGTGTCTGCGAAATGCTTGAATCTCTGTGCCGACCAATTAGCGCCTGTATTTACAGACATATTCAAAGCATCTCTAGAACTCTCAATTGTTCCTGCCTGTTTTAAAAGCGCAACTATTGTACCAATTCAAAAAAAAACAAAACCTACATGTTTAAATGATTACAGGCCTGTTGCCCTGACATCACTGGTCATGAAAGCATTTGAAAAACTGATAATGACTTATCTGAAATCCATCACAGATCCCCTGCTGGACTCTTTGCAATTTGCCGACAGGCCTAACAGATCCGCAGACGATGCCGTGAACATGTGTATGCATTATGTACTACAGCATTTAGATATCCCAGGAACCTACACCAGGATTTTATTTATAGATTTCAGCTCTGCATTTAATACCATAATTCCATCACTGCTGCACAGCAAGCTCTCCCAGCTACACATACCTGAATCCCTCTGCAAATGGATAACCGACTTCTTAACCGACAGAAGACAGCGTGTTAGACTTGGTAAACTCACATCAAGCTCTCTGACAGTCAGTACTGGTGCACCCCAGGGCTGTGTGCTTTCCCCACTGCTGTACTCACTTTACACCAATGACTGCATCTCCACAGATCCATCTGTTAAATCTGTTAAGCTTCTGAAGTTTGCAGACGACACAACAGTTGTTGGTCTCATCCAAAACGGGGACGAGTCTGCATACAGGCATGTGGTGGGACAGCTTTCCTCCTGGTGCAGCAGCAACAACTTGGAACTAAATGCTCTCAAAACCATGGAGATGATAATAGACTTTAGGAGATCTCCCCCCAGCACCTCCCCTTAAAGAGAATCTGTATTGTTAAAATCGCACAAAAGTAAACATACCAGTGCGTTAGGGGACATCTCCTATTACCCTCTGTCACAATTTCGCCGCTCCTCGCCGCATTAAAAGTGGTTAAAAACAGTTTTAAAAAGTTTGTTTATAAACAAACAAAATGGCCACCAAAACAGGAAGTAGGTTGATGTACAGTATGTCCACACATAGAAAATACATTCATACACAAGCAGGCTGTATACACCCTTCCTTTTGAATCTCAAGAGATCATTTGTGTGTTTCTTTCCCCCTGCAGCTATCTTCCACTGAAGTGTCAGGCTGTTTCTTCCTGCAGAGTGCAGACAGCTCTGCCTGTATGTAATTCCTCAGTATGTGAAAGCCCAGCCAGCTCAGAGGAGGATTTATCCAGCTTGTAAAAGATAAGAGAGAAGAGAGAAGCTGCCCTAATCTAAATAATACACAGGCACTGTGCAGAGATTGGCCTGGAGGGGGGAGATGCAACACAGAACCACAACACTGAAGAACTTGGCAGCCTTCCAGACACAGGCTGACAAGTCTGACAAGAGAGAGATAAGTTGATTTATTACAGAGATGGTGATAGTAGAACCTGCTGCAGTAAGCCAGAACACATTAGAATAGCTTTTGGAACTTGTAGGATGATAAAAAACAGGATGCAATTTTTGTTACGGAGTCTCTTTAACCATAAATGGATCCACAATAACCCAAGTGTCGTCATTCAAGTTTCTTGGGTCCACGATCTCAAACGACTTAAAATGGGACAACAACACCGCCACTATTGTCAAGAAAGCACAACAGAGAATTTTCCATCTGCGGTAGCTGAAAAAGTTTGGCCTACCTAAAAATGTAATGGTGCAGTTCTACACTGCAATCATCGAATCCACCATAACATCATCCATGACTGTATGGTTCAGCTCCTGCTCAGCATTAGAAAAGGGGAGGCTGCAGCGCATCATCCGATCAGCGGAAAGGATAATTGGCTGTAGCTTACCTTCCCTGCAGGATCTTTACGCTAGCAGGTGCAGAATGAGAGCAACCTAGATTGCCTCTGACCCCTCTCACCCAGCTCACTCCATCTTCCAGCGCATGCCTTCAGGAGTAAGATTCCGGTCAATCACTACCAAAACCTCTAGACCAGTGGTGCTCAGCAGAGCTCGAATATTCGAGTAGCTCGAATATTCGAGCTCTTTTCCAGCTATTCGAGCTCGGTATTCGAGCTCCGAATAGCTGTAGCTATTCGAATGGGCTATTCGCGTACACTCGAATAGCCCATTCACTATTCGAGCTATTCGAGCAAACGGCGCTATTCGAGCTCGGTACCGAGCTCGAATAGCGTCATAGCCCAGATTGATGTCCTTAGAGCCAATCAGAGGGCTCCCAGGCCCTCTGACGGCAGCCAATCACAGAGGGGGACCCTGGCCAGCCCCTACCCTATAAATAGCGGCCGCCATGTACCGTTTCTCCGTGCTTGCCTGAGACTTGTACAGAGAGAGAGTTGCTCCTTTGTGCTTTGGCTTAGCAAGAGCTCTATTGTGGTCATTTACCTAGCGTTTTTGCTCACATACACCTCCTATACACACCTATATTGTTGTTAGTTAGTTAGACATTGTATTTTAGTTAGTAGCTTGTGTGTTACATAGAGACAGGCCAGCTGCTGCAGGCTTACAGCTTTAGGCCTCAGGGCCTTGCCTGTGTGGGCAGCTGTCCTCCTGTCCTCTGTTTATTTCTCTCTATTCTATATATTTCTGCTGTCCTTTACTACTGATTGTATTAGTATTGTAGTTATATACTGTAACTGTACTAGGACACTCACTGTCACTGTTCATAGGCTACTAGCTGCTCCTGCGTGTGTGCACTCACTTTCTGTGTACACACTACACACACTCTATTTCCTTCTGATAACTGATTGATTATTGTAATTGATTATTGTAATTAGTTAGTTGTACTTACTGTTACTACTTACTGTACTAGGAGTCTAGGACACTCAGTCACTGTTCATAGGCTACTAGCTCCTGCGTGTGTGCACTCACTGTCTGTGTACACACTACACACACTCTATTTCCTTCTGATAACTGATTGATTATTGTAATTAGTTAGTTGTTTGTACTTACTGTTACTACTTACTCTTACTGTACTAGGAGTCTAGGACACTCAGTCACTGTTCATAGGCTACTAGCTCCTGCGTGTGTGCACTCACTGTCTGTGTACACACACTACACACACTCTATTTCCTTCTGATAACTGATTGATTATTGTAATTAGTTAGTTGTTTGTACTTACTGTTACTACTTACTCTTACTGTACTAGGAGTCTAGGACACTCAGTCACTGTTCATAGGCTACTAGCTCCTGCGTGTGTGCACTCACTTTCTGTGTACACACTACACACACTCTATTTCCTTCTGATAACTGATTGATTATTGTAATTGATTATTGTAATTAGTTAGTTGTACTTACTGTTACTACTTACTGTACTAGGAGTCTAGGACACTCAGTCACTGTTCATAGGCTACTAGCTCCTGCGTGTGTGCACTCACTGTCTGTGTACACACTACACACACTCTATTTCCTTCTGATAACTGATTGATTATTGTAATTAGTTAGTTGTTTGTACTTACTGTTACTACTTACTCTTACTGTACTAGGAGTCTAGGACACTCAGTCACTGTTCATAGGCTACTAGCTCCTGCGTGTGTGCACTCACTGTCTGTGTACACACACTACACACACTCTATTTCCTTCTGATAACTGATTGCTTATTGTAATTAGTTAGTTGTACTTACTGTTACTACTTACTCTTACTGTACTAGGAGTCTAGGACACTCAGTCACTGTTCATAGTCTACTAGCTCCTGCGTGTGTGCACTCACTGTCTGTGTACACACACTACACACACTCTATTTCCTTCTGATAACTGATTGATTATTGTAATTAGTTAGTTGTTTGTACTTACTGTTACTACTTACTCTTACTGTACTAGGAGTCTAGGACACTCAGTCACTGTTCATAGGCTACTAGCTCCTGCGTGTGTGCACTCACTGTCTGTGTACACACACTACACACACTCTATTTCCTTCTGATAACTGATTGATTATTGTAATTAGTTAGTTGTTTGTACTTACTGTTACTACTTACTCTTACTGTACTAGGAGTCTAGGACACTCAGTCACTGTTCATAGGCTACTAGCTCCTGCGTGTGTGCACTCACTTTCTGTGTACACACTACACACACTCTATTTCCTTCTGATAACTGATTGATTATTGTAATTGATTATTGTAATTAGTTAGTTGTACTTACTGTTACTACTTACTGTACTAGGAGTCTAGGACACTCAGTCACTGTTCATAGGCTACTAGCTCCTGCGTGTGTGCACTCACTGTCTGTGTACACACACTACACACACTCTATTTCCTTCTGATAACTGATTCATTATTGTAATTAGTTAGTTGTACTTACTGACTGTTACTACTTACTTACTTACTGTACTAGGGACACTCACTCAGTCACTGTTCATAGGCTAGCTCCTGCGCGTGTTTGCGCGTGCGTGCGTGCACTCACTGTCTGTAGTGTACACACACTAAATTTACTTGTGATTACTACTGATTATTGTAACTGCTAGTTGTACTTCCTGACTGTTACTACTTACTTACTGTACTAGGGACACTCACTCAGTCACCTCACCCACCAACCCACTCCATTAAAGTACCCCACTTTTCACCCGCCCTTTTAAAAAACTTTTGTCTATACGCCCAAAACATCGAAGATGTCTGGAAGTGGCAGCCAGCGCGGTTTGGGCAAGGGGAAGGGCAGCAAGGGAATCAGGAGGAGAGGGAGCAGCATTGTGGCAGGCCGCGGCCGCGCCACCATGCACAGTTCCGCAGCAGCAGCAGCAGCGTCAGTGGCTAACATTCCTCCCATAGCCACTGGCCGTGGACGCCTTGGGCGCCGCCCAGCAGGAGCATCTGCAACTCACGCTGCAGAGACACAGCAGCAGCAGTGTGTAGCACCTGCTCCGATTTTCCTCCAGCCGGGTCGGAAACGTCCCATTGAGGAAAAGCATGCAGACACTGTGGTGCAACTCATGACGGAGGATGAGCAGCCCGCCATCAGCTCTGCATCCGAGGCCTCCACCCTCACCACCACCACCACCACCACCCCTGTTCGCAGCAGCCGCCCAGCAGGGTCTGGGGAGGAGGCCAGTTCACCGTCACAAGTTGGCGACCTGTCACTCAGCAGTATTTTTACCCCAGACACCATCAGGGTATTGTCTGCTGTTGTTGGCGATTTTGAGGAGGAGATGCTGATGGGCACTTTGGGGGATGAGGGATTGGACAGCAAGACTGTGGCGACAGTCAAGCAGCCCATCCATGCATCAGGAGAGGAGTTTGGGGGGTCATCATCCCAGCAGGACATGTTTCAGGAGGGGGAGGATGATGATGACCCGGTGACAGACAGAGACTGGGTGCCACCACCTCCAGGGGATGTCGTCCTCAGCAGCTCTGAGGAGGAGGAGGAGGATGCTCTTGTAGGCCTTGCAAGGAGGCGCATCATTGCAAGCATTGGCAGCAGTAGGCAGGTCCCACAGCCTGCTGGTGTCTCAGGCTCAGC
Source organism: Hyperolius riggenbachi (assembly GCF_040937935.1). Lineage (NCBI taxonomy): Eukaryota > Metazoa > Chordata > Amphibia > Anura > Hyperoliidae > Hyperolius > Hyperolius riggenbachi. The sequence goes on from NC_090647.1 coordinate 23,433,591, forward strand.
AGCAGCAGCAGCAGCATCTGCCAGTACCACCACCAGCCGCACCCAAGCCCCCCAAGCCCCCCCCCCCAACCACCACAGGGAGACAGGCAGCAGCGCTTCCATGCCGTAGGGGGATGTTTATGTCAACAATCTGGCGATATTTCACCATGCCCACTGTGTACAGCAAGTACGCCACTTGCAACCACTGTCAGCGGAAGTTGAGCAGAGGTGCAGACCCCTTAAAGTTCAGCACCAGCTCGCTCATCAACCACCTTGCTGCGAAACATTTCCACCAGCATGAGGAGTTCCAGAGACTGAAGGCATCTGGTGCTGGCAGTGGCACCACACCCATCACTGCACAGCCTTCAGCAGCAGCAGCAACAGCAGCCACCCGCCCTCCTGCTCCTCCAGCAGCACCAGCAGGAGTGCGGAAACGCACTGCTCCTCCCCCCTCTGCAACTCCTGCCGCCGACACTGAGGCCTGTTCTGGCAGCCAGTCCTCAGTGGCCTCCTCCGCTGTGTCTGCTGATTCCCGTGCCAGCAAAAGGCCACGCCAGAGCCTTTTGAGCGAGTCCTTCCAGGGGGTGGTTAGGGCTCTGCCTCCCAGCAGCCGTCGCGTGCGGCAGCTGAACGGCTTGCTGGCACGGGCCATGTGCTCCCAACTCCTGCCGTACACGCTCGTGCAGGAGGGGAGCGACATTCGTGCGCTGCTTGCTTGCGCAGCCCCAGACTGGCAGCTCCCCAGCAGACACTTTTTCTCCCGCAAGGCCATTCCTGCACTGCACCGCTTTGTGATGGCCAATGTGGAGCGAGGGCTGGAGCACGCGGTTGGTGAAAGGGTCCACGTCACCATGGACTCCTGGAGCAGCCGCTTCGGGACAGGCCGCTACCTGTCCTTCACTGTCCACTGGGTCAGCTTGGTGGAAGGGGGTGAGGATGGGAGAGCAGCAGCGGGCACAGCAGCAGCAGCAACACAGTGGGTGGTGCCACCCCGCAGGGTCAGGGGAACTGCAGCAGGTTCCTCCGATCCTCTGCCATCCTCCGGCACACCTGGCCAAACCCCCCGCCTCAGCAGCAGCGTGAAGGCCCGCCACTGCCAAGCGCTGCTGCACTTGGTCAGCCTTGGGAAGACCAAGCTGACGGCAACCCATGTGTTGGCCAAACTCCAGGAGCAGGAGAGGATTTGGCTGACCCCCAGAGGCCTCAGAGTCGGAGAGGTGGTGGCCGACAATGGGGCCAATCTGGTTGCCGCAATAGACAGGGGAAACCTGACCCACATCCCCTGTCTTGCCCACGTGCTGAACCTGGTGGTGCAGAAGTTCTTGCGCACCTACCAGGGGATGGGCGAACTGCTGGAAACGGCAAGGAACGTTGTGCGTCACTTCCGGCGCTCGGCTGCAGCCTGTGCGAGCCTGGAAGACGTGCAAAAGGAGCTGGATCTGCCACGCCATCGGCTGATCCTTGACGTTCCGACTCGCTGGAACTCCACCCTGGCGATGTTGGAGCGTCTGGTTGAACAGAAGCACGCTGTCAACCAGTACCTTGCCCTGGCCACTGTTTCCGCCGCTCAGAGAAGGGACAAGACCAGCAACATCCCGTCCATCGTCCCCGATGATGACTGGAGGCACATGCAGCAGGTGTGCTTAGTGCTGGCTCCCTTTCTGCAGGCCACTAACATGGTGAGCAGGGACCATGCTATGGTCTGCGAGTGGGTGCCCCTGGTTTGTCTGCTGAACAGGGCCCTCGATGCTTTGCTGGAACAGGGAGCGGCAGCCTTGGACCAGCAGGAGCGGCAAGCAGCTGCACAGTCCACCTCTGAGGGGGAGGAGGAGGAGGACTTGGTGGAGGTCCCTGACCTTGCTGGTGATGAGGGGGAGCAGCACAGTGCAGCTGAGTTGGTGCGGGGGTGGAGAGAGGATGAGGCTGACGAGGCAGAGGAGGAGGATGAGGACAGCAGCACTGCCGTCGATGTGCCAGCAGACGTGGCCCGCCTCTTCCCAATGGCAGCGCACATGCTGACGTGCCTGCGCAGAGACCCCAGGGTGATCCAGATGAAGCAGAGGGAGGACATCTGGATCAGCATGATGTTGGACCCACGCCTCAAGGGGAAGTTGAGCCAGTTCCTGCCGCCTGCAGGAGGAGACCCAGCGCAACAAATAAGGAGCTTGCAGCAGGCCCTTGTTGAGCGCTTGGAGGAAGCCTTCCCCCAGCCTTCCACCCCCACTGTCCAGCAGCCAGCACAGAGGCAGCAGCAGGTGCCTGCATCCAGCAGCAAGCGCCCCACAGACCTGCTGTCTCTCAGCCATGAGCTCTACAGGACTGTAGAGGCTCCGGCAGCAGTGACTAGAGAGGAGGTGCATGCAGCAGCATCCTCCACCGGTCACAGCCAGCGCCTGACCCGCATGGTGGCTGACTACATGGGGTCCTACAGCGGGCTTGACAGCGATGCCCCTGTTGATCCCATGGAGTATTGGGTCAAGCGCCTGGAGATCTGGAGCGAGCTGGCGCAGTACGCCCTGGAAGTGCTGTCCTGCCCCCCTTCCAGCGTGCTGTCCGAGCGCTGCTTCAGTGCAGCTGGTGGTGTGGTCACCGAGAAACGCTCACGTCTGTCTCACAAGTCTGTGGACAGACTGACGTTTCTCAAGATGAACCAGGCGTGGGTGGAAGGCGAGTTCCTGGCCCCTGTTGTCGGCGAGAGGGGGACATGAACTGGCTAAGAACCATCGTTAATGTGCCTTACCACCCTTTACCACCTCCTGGCTCCTGCTCACTAAGCCAGCCTGGTTCACTTTGACTATTACGTCGCCTGCAGCCACACATTTTACACCTACAGTGGGCTGCTGTGTACTGCCCTTCTGCTGTCTGTCTGTGTTTCCCACTGCCAGGGTACACAGATTTACCTTCTGCTGCCACTCTGCCACCAGCTATTACGTCAAACAATAGCTATATATCTGTGTAATTTGTTTTACAAACAAAACCAAAAAACCATTAAAAAAAAAAAAGGTTTAATTTTTCTGAGGTGCCCGGGTTGAAAACTGTGTTGTCCCAGTTGTGTATTGGACACGATGTGGGCTGCACGACCGCTGTCTGGGACCTCCTGTTGTGTTCATTTACGGCCTGGTATCACCGCTAGGTACCAGGGCTATTATGTCACGCTGCCTGCCTGCTGCCACACTCACACTACTCCTCCATTCCTCCTGCTGCTGCTGTCTGTCTGTGTTTCCCACTGCCAGGGTACACAGAATTACCTTCTGCTGCCAGTCTGCCACCAGCTATTACATCAAACAATAGCTGCACACATAATTACTCCTCCATTCCTCCTGCTGCTGCTGCTGCTGTCTGTCTGTCTGTGTTTCCCACTGCCAGGGTACACAGAATTAGCTTCTGCTACCACTCTGCCACCAGCTATTACGTCAAACAATAGCTGCTCACATTACTCCTCCATTCCTCCTGCTGCTGCTGCTGTCTGTCTGTGTTTCCCACTGCCAGGGTACACAGATTTACCTTCTGCTGCCACTCTGCCACCAGCTATTACGTCAAAAAATAGCTATATCTGTGTAATTGGTTGTAAAAACAAAACAAAAAAAACCAAAAAAAAAAAGGTTTAATTTTTCTGAGGTGCCCGGGTTGAAAACTGTGTTGTCCCAGTTGTGTATTGGACACGATGTGGGCTGCACGACCGCTGTCTGGGACCTCCTGTTGTGTTCATTTACGGCCTGGTATCACCGCTAGGTACCAGGGCTATTATGTCACGCTGCCTGCCTGCTCCCACATTTACACTACTCCTCCATTCCTCCTGCTGCTGCTGTCTGTCTGTGTTTCCCACTGCCAGGGTACACAGAATTACCTTCTGCTGCCAGTCTGCCACCAGCTATTACGTCAAACAATAGCTGCACACATAATTACTCCTCCATTCCTCCATTCCTCCTGCTGCTGCTGCTGCTGTCTGTCTGTCTGTGTTTCCCACTGCCAGGGTACACAGATTTACCTTCTGCTGCCACTCTGCCACCAGCTATTACGTCAAAAAATAGCTATATCTGTGTAATTTGTTGTAAAAAAAAAAAAAAAAAACCCCCAAAAAAAAAAGGTTTAATATTTCTGAGGTGCCCGGGTTGAAAACTGTGTTGTCCCAGTTGTGTATTGGACACAATGTGGGCTGCACGACCGCTGTCTGGGACCTCCTGTTGTGTTCATTTACGGCCTGGTATCACCGCTAGGTACCAGGGCTATTATGTCACGCTGCCTACCTGCTGCCACACTCACACTACTCCTCCATTCCTCCTGCTGATGCTGCTGTCTGTCTGTGTTTCCCACTGCCAGGGTACACAGAATTAGCTTCTGCTGCCACTCTGCCACCAGCTATTACGTCAAACAATAGCTGCTCACATTACTCCTCCATTCCTCCTGCTGCTGCTGCTGTCTGTCTGTGTTTCCCACTGCCAGGGTACACAGATTTACCTTCTGCTGCCACTCTGCCACCAGCTATTACGTCAAAAAATAGCTATATCTGTGTAATTGGTTGTAAAAACAAAACAAAAAACCCCCCCAAAAAAAAGGTTTAATTTTTCTGAGGTGCCCGGGTTGAAAACTGTGTTGTCCCAGTTGTGTATTGGACACGATGTGGGCTGCACGACCGCTGTCTGGGACCTCCTGTTGTGTTCATTTACGGCCTGGTATCACCGCTAGGTACCAGGGCTATTATGTCACGCTGCCTGCCTGCTGCCACACTCACACTACTCCTCCATTCCTCCTGCTGCTGCTGTCTGTCTGTGTTTCCCACTGCCAGGGTACACAGAATTACCTTCTGCTGCCAGTCTGCCACCAGCTATTACGTCAAACAATAGCTGCACACATAATTACTCCTCCATTCCTCCTGCTGCTGCTGTCTGTCTGTCTGTGTTTCCCACTGCCAGGGTACACAGATTTACCTTCTGCTGCCACTCTGCCACCAGCTATTACGTCAAAAAATAGCTATATCTGTGTAATTTGTTGTAAAAACAAAACCAAAAAAACCAAAAAAAAAAAAAGGTTTAATTTTTCTGAGGTGCCCGGGTTGAAAACTGTGTTGTCCCAGTTGTGTATTGGACACAATGTGGGCTGCACGACCGCTGTCTGGGACCTCCTGCCTGCTGTGTTTATTTACAGCCCTGGTATCACCGCTAGGTACCAGGGCTATTATGTCACGCTGCCTGCCTCATTGACTGCCTGCTGCCACACACTCATCCTCCTCCTCCTGCTGCTGAATTTACCTCCTGCTGTCTGTGTGTTTCCACTGCCAGGGAGCACATACAATGGCGCTTCCAACATGCGTGCGCCACCAGCTATTTGTTACGCTCAAAAATAGCTGCATTTCTTTAAAAAAAAAAATTTGAAAAGAGAAATAAGTGAAGAAGAAGACGATATTGAAGAAGAAGAAGAAGAAGAAGAAGAAGAAGAAGAAGAAGAAGATGAAGATGAAGATGAAGAAGAAGATGAAGAAGATGAAGAAGATGAAGAAGATGAAGAAGAAGATGAAGAAGATGAAGAAGATGAAGAAGAAGAAGATGAAGAAGAAGAAGAAGATGAAGAAGATGAAGATGAAGAAGATGAAGAAGATGAAGACGAAGAAGATGAAGAAGATGAAGAAGATGAAGAAGAAGATGAAGAAGATGAAGAAGAAGATGAAGAAGATGAAGAAAAAGAAGATGAAGAAGAAGAAGATGATGATGAAGAAGATGAAGAAGAAGAAGAAGACAATATAAAAGAAGAAGAAGATATAGAAGAAGATATAGAAGAAGAAGATATAGAAGAAGAAGATATAGAAGAAGAAGAAGAAGAAGATATAGAAGATAAAGAAGAAGAAGAAGAAGTATATACAGTACTGAACAAATTTCTGGACACAACTTCTCTTTTCAACTTTTTTTTTTTAAAGGAACATCCCCACATAATCACTTGCTGTTGTTACTTGGAAAAAAAGAGGTTTCTTGCATCATTCACCCTCAAAACAAGTGTTGGAAGCTATTTAAGGCCATTTCGAATAGTCAGCTCGAATAATGAGCTTGAATACCGACTCGAATAGTGAGCTCGAATTCCGAGGTCGAATCGAATAGTAAAAATTATTCGACTCGAATATTCGACTGACCTCGAATAATTTACTATTCGAATTCGACCTAACTCGAATTTTGAAAAGGGGTATTTGAGCACCACTGCTCTAGACACAGGAACAGTTTTTTTCCTCAAGCGGTAGCCATACTTAATGCTGAACCACGTTAGAGCTGCTAGGACTGAAAGTAATCAGCACAGAACTAAACATGAACAATTCTCACCTTGCTTACTGCCACTATACTTATAATGTCCTTGACTTGTAATATTCACACTGTCTGTCCTTGTATTGTTTTTGTTTGTGTTTGTTAAGCAACTGCCAAGACAAATTCCTTGTAGGTGCAAACTTACTTGGCGAAAATAAATTGATTCTGATTCTGATTCTGAAGTCGCTCGTTGGGAGTCACTAAACATTCTCCATGAGGGCTGGAACACACTGGAGCGCTTTTTTGAGCGTTGAGGGAGCACTTCAAATTGCTAGTGATTTCCCTAAACGCTCTGCCAATGTAAATAAGTGTAAAAAATGTCACAGTAGTGATTAGCAAAATCACAATCGCAGGACATGCAGCATTTTGGGAGCGTTTGCGCTTCAATGTAAAGTATTGAAGTGCTGGCAGATCGCTACACATATCGTTTTTGTGCGATTTTAAATTAAACTGCCAAATAAGAAAAATTAAAATAATTAGAAAGGACCAATCAGAATTAAAAACGCTAATCGCAAATCGCTATCACGATCGCTGGCAAAAAGCTTGCACTTTTTAAAATCGCCAGAAAACGCCCATGAAATTAAAAACACTAGCGATTTGTAGTGGGTTTCCAGCCTGATAGAGTTTCAAGGTGAGGATTTGCATATTTGGGAGTGACGCAGCATGAAATAGCATCGTTGCTCACTTACAGCTTAACCACGTCCAGATAGAAGCTGCTCAAACAAGTTTCACCCACAAAAAGCCTAATTTGTGGCGCAGGAGAGGAATCGGCGCGGGAGACTTTGGCGCAGGAGAGGAATCGGCGCGGGAGACTTGGGCGCAGCACACAGCCGGTATATGGCTAGTCCTGCTGCTGCACAAGTCCCGGCCGCGTTAAATACTATTCCCCCTCCAGGCCGCCATGGATAGTGGAGGAATGAAATAATTTGGCTTCCAGCAATTGCTGGAAGCCGAATTATTGTGTTTTAAAAGTAACTTCAGCTTCGTCTTCTGACGGCGCCGAAGTTACCACCTTTGCGCCCAAGTCTCCTGCGCTGGATTCACTGTGTTCATAATTTGTGGTGAAAAAAAACAAACCCGATCTAGATCATTCAGATGTGAGAAGTAATGATAAAGTTATGGCCAATTGAATGGGAGGAGTGCTGACAGGTGATGAAAATGGCTCGTGGCGTTAAAGGGAACCAGAGACGAAGCACCCTTGTGTATTTTACCATATATATCAGTAAGAACATTAGAGAAATTATACAGATATATGTTATTGGCCGCTCAATGGTCCATTGCTTATAAGTGGAAATCCACTGACCTTGAGTTAGCATTGGCTATCCAACGTCTGGACCTTATGATGTTGATGGATCGAGTGTACTATTATAGTACTGAGAACATGACCAGATTTGATCTTACTTGGGAACTTTGGAAGGCTTACAGACACCTTTAGCCTTCCCTGGACATGTGCGTATACAATCTTTAATTAGTCATGCAGGTGATATATACTTTCAGGACTCCTGTTTTTGTAAGATGTATATAGTGAGTACACCGTTTAGCTGGGGTTTTTGTTTTTGTTCTTTTTCTATGTGCGGTGTCTGGAGAGCAATTTTAATTGTGTTTGGAGATCTTCGAGAAGGACTGATCCCTGGGATCTCAGCTGGAGGTACCTTGTGCCCCATTTCCCAGGTTGAATGGTCCACTTTTATGGGCCAGGCTCCCCGGCCGCATTTTTATTCTTTCTTTTTGTATTTGTTTTCTTATCTTTTTTTTTTTTTTTTTTTTAGTTTATGTTAATTAGATTATGTATGCAAATCATTGGTACAACTGACGTGCTATTTGACTGCCACCTGATGCTGTTGTATTTGATAATCTGTCCAATAAAGCCTTTTAATACGAAAAAAAAGAACATTGCTCTCTGTTTCATCCTCACTGCTAAAAGTGTCTGTTATCAGCTGTGATAAAAATCCCGGACTGAGCATTCAGTCTGGCTTTGCAGGGAATAATTATAGCTGAGTCATTATAGCAGAGCCACAAGAGGGCAGGCTTGGGCTTGAAAAGACACCAGAGAAGACAGACTCCGCTATATTCTTTCCATAGCAAAGCTAGACTGAGTGCTCAGTCGGGGATTCTTATCAGAGGTGATAACAGTCAGATTAAACAGAGAACAATGAAACAAAGAGCATATTAGGTGTTTACTGTCATGTTCCCACAAGTATGACCATCTTTATTCTCTGGAAAGTGAGGCTGCTCTATTTCAGCTGTCTGTTCCTCTCTCCCTGAGGTCCGGGGTCACTGTTATATCTAGTGACTGGCTGGTTTTCTGCTGCTGGATCTCCTTGTCACCACTCATGTATGTGTAATACGAGGTATTTCTGATACCGTCTGCCAGACTTTATTTACAGTATATAAACATGATGATACGCTAACAGTGACTACATACAAAAATCATTCTATAGTTACTGTAAAAAGCAATGAAACCGGAGGAGTGAGAATTCCTGGCATACCTTGCTGTAGGGGTCTTGTGGCGCACTGGCGGCATACGCAGCAGAAGTGGACGCAAAGGGTTGGCCAACAACCAGAATTACGTCCGGAGATTGTCCGGGTACCTCGCTGTCCCTTTATACCTCCGCAATGATTACATTTTACACACTGACCACCCAAACATGTAAAACCGCCGGTGTAATCCGTTGTAGGACCTTCCTTGGACCATTTTTGATTGATGCCAACTATGGCACACTGAGAACCAGAGCCGGCCTTTGGGGGGGGCAAGTGGGGCGGTCGCCCCAGGCCCCGCGCTTGAGGAGGCCCCGCGCACCGCCATTCAGAGCCGGCCTAATTTAATATTTATTGCTGGCTGCTGCGGCGGCAGCAGCCGCCGATCGCACTGACCTGATGCGCTTCCTTCCTGTATAGGCTGGAGCGCATCGGCATTTCCTCCTCTGCCCGGCTGCTGGCACCCAGCGAGTGACGTCACGAATGACGTCATATCCATGCGCAGAGAGAGCGCTCCCCGTGGCAGCTGCAGCCCGACCTAGAGCCGACCAGGACTGAGAGTCTGAGAGACTCACTGAGCGAGCCACTGTCTGCAGCAGCCGCCGGACGTATTGCAGAGCAGAGGCCAGGGGACTCAGCTGAGGCACAGCAGATACTGTCCGGTAGGTAGGATTATTTGAGGGGTACATGATTTGGGCGGGGCACTGGGGCTGGCTGGGGGAGCATTATTGTTATTAGTTATGCACTGGGAACTATTTATACTAACTATATACTGGGCGCTGTACTAGCTATATACTAGGCACTGTACTAACTATATACCGGGCACTGTACTAGCTATATACCGGGTACTATACTAGCTATATACCGGGCACTGTACTAGCTATATACCGGGCACTGTACTAACTTTATACCGGGCACTGTACTAGCTATATACCAGGCACTGTACTAGCTATATACCGGGCACTGTACTAGCTATATACCGGGCACTGTACTAGCTATATACCGGGCACTGTACTAGCTATATACTAGGCACTGTACTAACTATATACCGGGCACTGTACTAGCTATATACCGGGTACTATACTAGCTATATACCGGGCACTGTACTAGCTATATACCGGGCACTGTACTAGCTATATACCGGGCACTGTACTAGCTATATACCGGGCACTGTACTAGCTATATACCGGGCACTGTACTAGCTATATACCGGGCACTGTACTAGCTATATACTGGGTGCTGTGCTAGCTATATACTGGGCGCTATACTAGCTATATACTGGGCACTATACTAGCTATATACTAGGCGCTGTACTAGCTATATACTGGGCGCTATACTAGCTATATACTAGGCACTATACTAGCTATATACTGGGTGCTGTACTAGCTATATACTAGGCGCTGTACTAGCTATATACTGGGCGCTATACTAGCTATATACTAGGCGCTGTACTAGCTATATACTGGGCGCTATACTAGCTATATACTGGGCGCTATACTAGCTATATACTGGGCGCTATACTAGCTATATACTAGGCACTGTACTAGCTATATACTGGGCGCTATACTAGCTATATACCGGGCACTATACTAGCTATATACCGGGCACTGTACTAGCTATATACCGGGCACTGTACTAGCTATATACTGGGCACTGTACTAGCTATATACCGGGCACTGTACTAGCTATATACTGGGCGCTATACTAGCTATATACTGGGCACTATTCTAGCTATATACTGGGCGCTATACTAGCTATATACTAGGCACTATACTAGCTATATACTGGGTGCTGTACTAGCTATATACTAGGCGCTGTACTAGCTATATACTGGGCGCTATACTCGCTATATACTAGGCGCTGTACTAGCTATATACTGGGCGCTATACTAGCTATATACTGGGCGCTATACTAGCTATATACTGGGCACTATACTAGCTATATACTGGGCGCTGTACTAGCTATATACTGGGCGCTATACTAGCTATATACTGGGCACTATACTAGCTATATACTGGGCGCTGTACTAGCTATATAGAATAATTAAAATATGTAATGTAATCAAATAGCGAATGGTAGTACCATTGTTTTTTATATTGGTTGGCTTAGTGGCCTTTACCGAACGTAATTGTTTTCAAACAATAATAGTAAGGCGTACTGCATTAAAGGCGGACAAGCCCATGAACGTGGCGATACGGTATATGGCCTACACTTATGGCTCTAGGCCCCGCATGTGACACTCGCCCCAGGCCCCGCATACTCTAAGGCCGCCTCTGCTGAGAACATTCCCCAAATCTGCCATTTGGGAAATGTTGTGATCTAGTTGTCCAGTAGCCATCACAACTAGTCCCTAGAGTTAGTTACTTTGATCCTTAAAGTGAACCTGTAAGGAAAAAAGTGCCCCTGAGGGGTAATTACCTCATGAGGGTGAAGCCTCTGGATTCTAATGAGTCTTCCCCGTCCTCCTCAGGCAGCTGGTTCCAGTGCTGGGACCGCAAGGCAACAGCAGCAATAATATTGACATTTTCTGGCCTGCGCAAGCGCACTAGCCTCTCTCAACTTGGGCTCCAGCGGAAATAGCTGAGCACGATCGGGTCCGCTCTGCTGTGCAGACACAGACTCGTGCCTGTACTGTAGAGCGGCCCCAATCGGGCTGGACTATTTCCACCGGAGCCCAAGCAGAGAGGAGTTAGTGTGCATGTGCGCACTCTGACAATGCTCGACAAGGAGACTTACGGGGTAGCCAGCGCTGGTTCCCCTCTGCTGTGGAGGTAAGTATCCCACACGTAGGCCTGAACGATTTTAGGAAAAAATTGTTGAGCTATTTCTGTCCAAAATCACGATTTTAATTCGATTCACCATTTCCTTCAAATCAAGCTTTGTTACCCATCTGTGCCTCTCTGTCCTCCTCCCCTCCTTGTGCCCCCTCTGTGTCTCTCTCTGTGCCTCCTCTGTGTCTCTCTCTGTGCCTCCTCTGTCCCCCAAGCTGCAGCAGTGCTGGACGGTACTTCCAGCACGAGTCCAGCGATGCCCGTCTATCCACTTTGCCTCCTGCCATCTCTAATGCACGGAATACTTCCTGTATGTCATGTGACTGCAGATGGCGAGAGAGGACAGAAAGCATTTGACTCCTGTCAGAAGGTATTTCCAACACTGCCGATGCTGCGGGAACCACACGCTGGGACTTGGGGGAAGTTTGAAGCTGATTCTTCGAACGTCCCCATGTGGAAGTAACGTCATTGCGAAAAATAGCCACTTTGACGATTCAGAAATTGTGCGCTTGTTGATCATGATTTTGGTTTAAATTCGATTTATCTTTCAGGCCTACCCACACGGGCACTTTTTTCCTTACAGGTATACTTTAAATTGTACCTGTAGTGAAAAAAGTGTCCCAAATGGGTACTTACCCAAGTAGAGGGAAGCCTCTGTCGACTGGGGATCATCGATGGAGCTCAGCCACACTGCGCAGGTGCAGATGGCTCGCAGATGGGCAGTAGCACAGAGCTGAACGGGCTTGACTTTTTCCGACAAGCACGAGGGGTGGCTCCTTGCTACTGCGAAGTCGCAAGCCGTACTGCACCTCTGCAGTGTGGCCACGCTCGCTCACGTACAGGAGCAGAGCTGCTTCTTCTGACTTCTGATAGTCCCAGCGCTAGATCCGTGGACAGGAGGAGGACGTAGAAAGCCTCTGGAGAGGTAAGTAAATAACTTTTAGCTCTGTGGATCTCACAGGTTTGCTTTAAGGTGCGTACACGCCCACCATTAGTGCTGCCCATAAGGTTTGATCTCAATGCTGTGGGCGGCACTGCAGGAAATGAACAATGTACAGACACATTGCACTGAGAAATCAGGAACTAGTGTGAGCAGCACTGGAAGGAGACGGAAGGGAGTTTGACCTCTCGTGGCTGGACTGGAGCCGGGAGGAGGTGAGGTGTGTCTATACCCGCCCACTGAGCTGCTCTGTAGACAGGGAAGGGAGGAGCATGGTGACAGGAGGGGGGTCTGAGGGGAGGGAGGATAGAAGTCAGGCCCCCCTCCCTGTGGCCTCATAGCTCTGCGCCCAGAGGCACACGCCTATCCAGCCTCTGCCTTGGTCCTGTATTTGTGCTGTGATCCCATATGATGAGGCGTATAGTGTAGTGTGTGTGTAATTAGGTTGGTCAGTCAGTGATGGAGCGCACAGCACAGGTCTGTTGGTCAGAGGCGTCCTGCATTAACAGGAAAGACCTTGCGTGTCATGATGACTGTGCTATACTGCAAAGACCACTTCCTGCCTGTGCAGAGAACAGCAGAGACACAAGAAAGCTGCTCACACACCTCAGTCTAGACAGCTTCATACAAATACAGTGACCAGGTGGCCGAGTTTACCTGGGACATGTCCCAGAATTAGCGTTCCCCCAACCCCCTCCTCAGTACAAATATGTCCCAGTTGGACCGCCAAATGTCACAGCCGCTGGACTCTGTGGCTGCACAATTGGCTCCCGTACTCCGTGTCTGCGCTCTGAATACATTGCCCCGCCCGCAGAGCAGAGACGTAGCTGGGGGGGGGGGGGGGGGGTGAGATAGGGGAAAGGGGCCAATCTGACTACCTGCCTTTTGTGTCCCCCACTTAGCTGTTTCTGGGCGGTGTACTTAAAGGGACCCTGAGCTGTAAATAAAAATGAAATTTGGACTTACCTGGGGCTTCCTCCAGCCACACATAGCCCGCGAGGTCCCCCAGCATCGTCCTGGTCCCTTCCGTGGTCCTGGCTGCATGTCATCGCACCGGCCGGCTTAAGAGAACTGCGCATGTGTGGTTCTCTAATGCTGAACTGCACATGCGTAGGACTCTTACATCGACTGACGTAATGACAAGCAGCGTGCGTGGCGGGGGCACGCACGAGCGACTTCAGCAGAAAACAGCGGACTACTGGGACCAGGACCACAGAAGGAACCATGAGGACGCCGGAGGACCTCGCGGGCTATGTGGTGCTGGAGGAAGCCCCAGGTAAGTCCAAATCTCGTTTTTATTCACAGCTCATTGTCCCTTTAAATTTGTGCTGGTGGGTTCATACTACTGCTTAATCACATTCTGCCTAATTATAGGCGGGGGGTGCTTAAAGTGAACCTGTAAGGATAAATAAGGTAATACTTATCTCTGTAGAAGCAGGCCTGTGAATGATCCAGAGGATTCCAGAATCCTTCTCGAGCCCACTGTATCTGCACAAGGGCCCTCTAAACATATCTGACAAGCGTTTGTTGTATTTGCTCTTGTGGCCGCAGTCCTGATGTAATGCATGAGGAGTGTACAGTCCTTACTTATAATATGAAGCAGCTTTATGGTGGTGTGGAGGTGTGCACCATACTGGCGCATGCAGTGGCGTAGCAAAGGAGCTGTGGGCCCCGATGCAAGTTTTACATTGGGGCCCCCCAAACACTCTATACATAACAATTAATACGGTGCACCAAAACCTGCCAATGGCAACTACAGTGTCTGAGGTGCAAGAAGGGGATGGGGGACAGTTTGATAATGATTACCACTATTCAAAGTATCTATAGAAGTGATAATTATAAGCACAGGACCAATAGAGAGCCAATACTGTAGTTGAGGGAGGGCCCTTCGGGGCCCCTCTGGCCCAAGGGCCCCGATGCGGTCGCTACCTCTGCAACCCCTATTGCTACGCCCCTGGGCGCATGCAGTTAAAGGGACACTTAAGCCTAAGGGAAAAAAATCATTTTACTCACCTGTGGCTTCTACCAGCCCCCTGCAGCCGTCCGGTGCCCTCGCAGTCGCAATCGTATCCTCCTATCCCCCGCCGCCAGCTAGTTTCGTTTTCAGCTGACAGACTCACTGCGCCTGCGCAGGCCTGGCCACGCGCCTCCTTTGCATTCCCGTCCGCAATTGCGTCCTGCGTATGGCTCTATTGTGGACAGGAACACGTAGAAGGCTACGCGCGGTCAGGCCTGTTGGCAAAACGAGACTAGCTGGCGGCGGAGGACAGGAGCATCCGCGAGTGACTGCGAGGGCACCGGACAGCTGCATGGGGCTGGTAGAAGCAGAACTTGCGGGAGGCGGGGGACTGGAGCAGCAGTGAGTGACTACGAGGGCACCGGACAGCTGCAGGGGGCTGGTAGAAGCAGAACTAGCTGGCAGTGGGGGACTGGAGCAGCAGTGAGTGACTACGAGGGCACCGGACAGCTGCAGGGGGCTGGTAGAAGCAGAACTAGCGGGAGGCGGGGGACTGGAGCAGCAGTGAGTGACTACGAGGGCACCGGACAGCTGCAGGGGGCTGGTAGAAGCAGAACTTGCTGGAGGCGGGAGACTGGAGCAGCAGTGAGTGACTACGAGGGCACAGGATGGCTGCATGGGGCTGGTAGAAGCAGAACTAGCTGAAGGCGGGGGACTGGAGCATCCGCGAGTGACTACGGGGGCACAGGATAACTGCAGGGGGCTGGTAGAAGCAGAACTAGCTGGTGGCAGGGGACTGGAGCAGCAGTGAGTGACTACGAGGGCACAGGATGGCTGCATGGGGCTGGTAGAAGCAGAACTAGCTGGCGGCGGGGGGACTGGAGCAGCAGTGAGTGACTACGAGGGCACAGGATGGCTGCATGGGGCTGGTAGAAGCAGAACTAGCTGGCGGCGGGGGACTGGAGCAGCAGTGAGTGACTGCGAGGGCGCAGGATGGCTGCAGGGGGCTGGTAGAAGCAGAACTAGCTGGTGGCGGGGGACTGGAGCAGCAGTGAGTGACTACGAGGGCACCGGACAGCTGCAGGGGGCTAGTAGAAGCAGAACTAGCTGGTGGTGGGGGACTGGAGCAGCAGTGAGTGACTACGAGGGCACCGGACAGCTGCAGGGGGCTGGTAGAAGCAGAACTAGCTGGAGGCGGGGGACTGGAACAGCAGTGAGTGACTACGAGGGCACAGGATGGCTGCATGGGGCTGGTAGAAGCAGAACTAGCTGGCGGCGGGGGGACTGGAGCAGCAGTGAGTGACTACGAGGGCACAGGATGGCTGCATGGGGCTGGTAGAAGCAGAACTAGCTGGCGGCGGGGGACTGGAGCAGCAGTGAGTGACTACGAGGGCACAGGATGGCTGCATGGGGCTGGTAGAAGCAGAACTAGCTGACAGAGGGGGACTGGAGCAGCAGTGAGTGACTGTTAGGGCACAGGACAGCTGCAGGGGGCTGGTAGAAGCAGAACTAGCTGGAGGCGGGGGACTGGAGCAGCAGTGAGTGACTAGGAGGGCACAGGATGGCTGCATGGGGGCTGGTAGAAGCAGAACTAGCTGGCGGCGGGGGACTGGAGCAACAGTGAGTGACTACGAGGGCACAGGATGGCTGCATGGGGCTGGTAGAAGCAGAACTAGCTGGAGGCGGGGGACTGGAGCATCCGCGAGTGACTACGGGGGCACAGGATGGCTGCATGGGGCTGGTAGAAGCAGAACTAGCTGGCGGAGGGGGGACTGGAGCAGCAGTGAGTGACTACGAGGGCACAGGATGGCTGCATGGGGCTGGTAGAAGCAGAACTAGCTGGAGGCGGGGGGACTGGAGCAACAGTGAGTGACTACGAGGGCACAGGATGGCTGCATGGGGCTGGTAGAAGCAGAACTAGCTGGCGGCGGGGGGACTGGAGCAGCAGTGAGTGACTACGAGGGCACAGGATGGCTGCATGGGGCTGGTAGAAGCAGAACTAGCTGGCAGCGGGGGACTGGAGCAGCTGTGAGTGACTACGAGGGCACAGGATGGCTGCATGGGGCTGGTAGAAGCAGAACTAGCTGGTGGAGGGGGACTGGAGCAGCAGTGAGTGACTACGAGGACACAGGATGGCTGCATGGGGCTGGTAGAAGCAGAACTAGCTGGCGGCAGGGGACTGGAGCAGCAGTGAGTGACTAGGAGGGCACAGGATGGCTGCATGGGGCTGGTAGAAGCAGAACTAGCTGGCGGCGGGGGGACTGGAGCAGCAGTGAGTGACTACGAGGGCACAGGATGGCTGCATGGGGCTGGTAGAAGCAGAACTAGCTGGCGGCGGGGGGACTGGAGCAGCAGTGAGTGACTACGAGGGCACAGGATGGCTGCATGGGGCTGGTAGAAGCAGAACTAGCTGGCGGCGGGGGGACTGGAGCAGCAGTGAGTGACTACGAGGGCACAGGATGGCTGCATGGGGCTGGTAGAAGCAGAACTAGCTGACAGAGGGGGACTGGAGCAGCAGTGAGTGACTGTTAGGGCACAGGACAGCTGCAGGGGGCTGGTAGAAGCAGAACTAGCTGGAGGCGGGGGACTGGAGCAGCAGTGAGTGACTGTTAGGGCACAGGACAGCTGCAGGGGGCTGGTAGAAGCAGAACTAGCTGGCGGAGGGGGACTGGAGCAGCAGTGAGTGACTGTTAGGGCACAGGACAGCTGCAGGGGGCTGGTAGAAGCAGAACTAGCTGGAGGCGGGGGACTGGAGCAGCAGTGAGTGACTAGGAGGGCACAGGATGGCTGCATGGGGGCTGGTAGAAGCAGAACTAGCTGGCGGCGGGGGACTGGAGCAGCAGTGAGTGACTGCGAGGGCACAGGATGGCTGCATGGGGGCTGGGAGAAGCAGAACTAGCTGGTGGCGGGGGACTGGAGCAGCAGTGAGTGACTACGAGGGCACAGGATGGCTGCATGGGGCTGGTAGAAGCAGAACTAGCTGGCGGCGGGGGACTGGAGCAGCAGTGAGTGACTACGAGGGCACAGGATGGCTGCATGGGGCTGGTAGAAGCAGAACTAGCTGGCGGTGGGGGACTGGAGCAGCAGTGAGTGACTGCGAGGGCACAGGACAGCTGCAGGGGGGCTGGGAGAAGCAGAACTAGCGGGAGGCGGGGGACTGGAGCAGCAGTGAGTGACTACGAGGGCACCGGACAGCTGCAGGGGGCTGGTAGAAGCAGAACTAGCGGGAGGCGGGGGACTGGAGCAGCAGTGAGTGACTACGAGGGCACCGGACAGCTGCAGGGGGCTGGTAGAAGCAGAACTAGCGGGAGGCGGGGGACTGGAGCAGCAGTGAGTGACTAGGAGGGCACAGGATGGCTGCAGGGGGCTGGGAGAAGCAGAACTAGCTGGCAGCGGGGGACTGGAGCAACAGTGAGTGACTACGAGGGCACAGGATGGCTGCAGGGGGCTGGTAGAAGCAGAACTAGCTGGCGGTGGGGGACTGGAGCAGCAGTGAGTGACTACGAGGGCACAGGATGGCTGCATGGGGCTGGTAGAAGCAGAACTAGCTGGCAGCAGGGGACTGGAGCAGCAGTGAGTGACTACGAGGGCACCGGACAGCTGCAGGGGGCTGGTAGAAGCAGTACTAGCTGGCGGTGGGGGACTGGAGCAGCAGTGAGTGACTACGAGGGCACAGGATGGCTGCATGGGGCTGGTAGAAGCAGAACTAGCTGGCGGTGGGGGACTGGAGCAGCAGTGAGTGACTACGAGGGCACAGGATGGCTGCAGGGGGCTGGTAGAAGCAGAACTAGCTGGAGGCGGGGGACTGGAGCAGCAGTGAGTGACTAGGAGGGCACAGGATGGCTGCATGGGGGCTGGTAGAAGCAGAACTAGCTGGCGGCGGGGGACTGGAGCAACAGTGAGTGACTACGAGGGCACAGGATGGCTGCATGGGGCTGGTAGAAGCAGAACTAGCTGGAGGCGGGGGACTGGAGCATCCGCGAGTGACTACGGGGGCACAGGATGGCTGCATGGGGCTGGTAGAAGCAGAACTAGCTGGCGGCGGGGGGACTGGAGCAGCAGTGAGTGACTACGAGGGCACAGGATGGCTGCATGGGGCTGGTAGAAGCAGAACTAGCTGGAGGCGGGGGGACTGGAGCAACAGTGAGTGACTACGAGGGCACAGGATGGCTGCATGGGGCTGGTAGAAGCAGAACTAGCTGGCGGCGGGGGGACTGGAGCAGCAGTGAGTGACTACGAGGGCACAGGATGGCTGCATGGGGCTGGTAGAAGCAGAACTAGCTGGCAGCGGGGGACTGGAGCAGCTGTGAGTGACTACGAGGGCACAGGATGGCTGCATGGGGCTGGTAGAAGCAGAACTAGCTGGTGGAGGGGGACTGGAGCAGCAGTGAGTGACTACGAGGACACAGGATGGCTGCATGGGGCTGGTAGAAGCAGAACTAGCTGGCGGCAGGGGACTGGAGCAGCAGTGAGTGACTAGGAGGGCACAGGATGGCTGCATGGGGCTGGTAGAAGCAGAACTAGCTGGCGGCGGGGGGACTGGAGCAGCAGTGAGTGACTACGAGGGCACAGGATGGCTGCATGGGGCTGGTAGAAGCAGAACTAGCTGGCGGCGGGGGGACTGGAGCAGCAGTGAGTGACTATGAGGGCACAGGATGGCTGCATGGGGCTGGTAGAAGCAGAACTAGCTGGCGGCGGGGGGACTGGAGCAGCAGTGAGTGACTACGAGGGCACAGGATGGCTGCATGGGGCTGGTAGAAGCAGAACTAGCTGACAGAGGGGGACTGGAGCAGCAGTGAGTGACTGTTAGGGCACAGGACAGCTGCAGGGGGCTGGTAGAAGCAGAACTAGCTGGAGGCGGGGGACTGGAGCAGCAGTGAGTGACTGTTAGGGCACAGGACAGCTGCAGGGGGCTGGTAGAAGCAGAACTAGCTGGCGGAGGGGGACTGGAGCAGCAGTGAGTGACTGTTAGGGCACAGGACAGCTGCAGGGGGCTGGTAGAAGCAGAACTAGCTGGAGGCGGGGGACTGGAGCAGCAGTGAGTGACTAGGAGGGCACAGGATGGCTGCATGGGGGCTGGTAGAAGCAGAACTAGCTGGCGGCGGGGGACTGGAGCAGCAGTGAGTGACTGCGAGGGCACAGGATGGCTGCATGGGGGCTGGGAGAAGCAGAACTAGCTGGTGGCGGGGGACTGGAGCAGCAGTGAGTGACTACGAGGGCACAGGATGGCTGCATGGGGCTGGTAGAAGCAGAACTAGCTGGCGGCGGGGGACTGGAGCAGCAGTGAGTGACTACGAGGGCACAGGATGGCTGCATGGGGCTGGTAGAAGCAGAACTAGCTGGCGGTGGGGGACTGGAGCAGCAGTGAGTGACTGCGAGGGCACAGGACAGCTGCAGGGGGGCTGGGAGAAGCAGAACTAGCGGGAGGCGGGGGACTGGAGCAGCAGTGAGTGACTACGAGGGCACAGGATGGCTGCAGGGGGCTGGTAGAAGCAGAACTAGCTGGTGGCGGGGGACTGGAGCAGCAGTGAGTGACTACGAGGGCACAGGATGGCTGCAGGGGGCTGGTAGAAGCAGAACTAGCTGGTGGCGGGGGACTGGAGCAGCAGTGAGTGACTACGAGGGCACAGGATGTCTGCAGGGGGCTGGTAGAAGCAGAACTAGCTGGCGGTGGGGGACTGGAGCAGCAGTGAGTGACTACGAGGGCACAGGACAGCTGCATGGGGCTGGTAGAAGCAGAACTAGCGGGAGGCGGGGGACTGGAGCAGCAGTGAGTGACTACGAGGGCACAGGACAGCTGCAGGGGGCTGGTAGAAGCAGAACTAGCGGGAGGCGGGGGACTGGAACAGCAGTGAGTGACTAGGAGGGCACAGGATGGCTGCATGGGGCTGGTAGAAGCAGAACTAGCTGGGGGCGGGGGACTGGAGCAGCAGTGAGTGACTAGGAGGGCACAGGATGGCTGCAGGGGGCTGGGAGAAGCAGAACTAGCTGGAGGCGGGGGACTGGAGCAGCAGTGAGTGACTACGAGGGCACAGGATGGCTGCAGGGGGCTGGTAGAAGCAGAACTAGCTGGCGGTGGGGGACTGGAGCAGCAGTGAGTGACTAGGAGGGCACAGGATGGCTGCAGGGGGCTGGGAGAAGCAGAACTAGCTGGCAGCGGGGGACTGGAGCAGCAGTGAGTGACTACGAGGGCACAGGATGGCTGCAGGGGGCTGGGAGAAGCAGAACTAGCTGGCAGCGGGGGACTGGAGCAGCAGTGAGTGACTAGGAGGGCACAGGATAGCTGCATGGGGCTGGTAGAAGCAGAACTAGCTGGAGGCGGGGGACTGGAGCAGCAGTGAGTGACTACGAGGGCACAGGATGGCTGCAGGGGGCTGGGAGAAGCAGAACTAGCTGCCGGCGGGGGACTGGAGCAGCAGTGAGTGACTACGAGGGCACAGGATGGCTGCAGGGGGCTGGTAGAAGCAGAACTAGCTGGCGGCGGGGGACCGGAGCAGCAGTGAGTGACTACGAGGGCACAGGATGGCTGCATGGGGCTGGTAGAAGCAGAACTAGCTGGTGGCAGGGGACTGGAGCAGCAGTGAGTGACTACGAGGGCACAGGATGGCTGCATGGGGCTGGTAGAAGCAGAACTAGCTGGAGGTGGGGGGACTGGAGCAGCAGTGAGTGACTACGAGGGCACAGGATGGCTGCAGGGGGCTGGTAGAAGCAGAACTAGCTGGTGGCGGGGGACTGGAGCAGCAGTGAGTGACTACGAGGGCACAGGATGGCTGCATGGGGCTGGTAGAAGCAGAACTAGCTGCCGGCGGGGGACTGGAGCAGCAGTGAGTGACTACGAGGGCACAGGATGGCTGCAGGGGGCTGGTAGAAGCAGAACTAGCTGGTGGCGGGGGACTGGAGCAGCAGTGAGTGACTATGAGGGCACAGGATGGCTGTAGGGGGCTGGTAGAAGCAGAACTAGCTGGCGGTGGGGGACTGGAGCAGCAGTGAGTGACTGCGAGGGCACAGGATGGCTGCATGGGGCTGGTAGAAGCAGAACTAGCTAGCGGCGGGGGACTGGAGCAGCAGTGAGTGACTACGAGGGCACAGGATGGCTGCATGGGGCTGGTAGAAGCAGAACTAGCTGGCGGTGGGGGACTGGAGCAGCAGTGAGTGACTGCGAGGGCACAGGATGGCTGCATGGGGCTGGTAGAAGCAGAACTAGCTGGCGGCGGGGGACTGGAGCAGCAGTGAGTGACTACGAGGGCACAGGATGGCTGCATGGGGCTGGTAGAAGCAGAACTAGCTGGCGGTGGGGGACTGGAGCAGCAGTGAGTGACTACGAGGGCACAGGATGGCTGCATGGGGCTGGTAGAAGCAGAACTAGCTGGTGGCGGGGGACTGGAGCAGCAGTGAGTGACTACGAGGGCACAGGATGGCTGCATGGGGCTGGTAGAAGCAGAACTAGCTGGTGGCGGGGGACTGGAGCAGCAGTGAGTGACTACGAGGGCACAGGGTGGCTGCATGGGGCTGGTAGAAGCAGAACTAGCTGGTGGCGGGGGACTGGAGCAGCAGTGAGTGACTACGAGGGCACAGGATGGCTGCATGGGGCTGGTAGAAGCAGAACTAGCTGGTGGTGGGGGACTGGAGCAGCAGTGAGTGACTACGAGGGCACAGGATGGCTGCAGGGGGCTGGTAGAAGCAGAACTAGCTGGTGGCGGGAGACTGGAACAGCAGTGAGTGACTACGAGGGCACAGGATGGCTGCATGGGGCTGGTAGAAGCAGAACTAGCTGGTGGCGGGGGACCAGAGCAGCAGTGAGTGACTACGGGGGCACAGGACGGCTGCAGGGGGCTGGTAGAAGCAGAACTAGCTGGTGGAGGGGGACTGGAGCAGCAGTGAGTGACTGCGAGGGCACATGATGGCTGCATGGGGCTGGTAGAAGCAGAACTAGCTGGCGGCGGGGGACTGGAGCAGCAGTGAGTGACTACGAGGGCACAGGATGGCTGCATGGGGCTGGTAGAAGCAGAACTAGCTGCCAGTGGGGGACTGGAGCAGCAGTGAGTGACTACGAGGGCACAGGATGGCTGCATGGGGCTGGTAGAAGCAGAACTAGCTGGTGGTGGGGGACTGGAGCAGCAGTGAGTGACTACGAGGGCACAGGATGGCTGCAGGGGGCTGGTAGAAGCAGAACTAGCTGGTGGCGGGAGACTGGAACAGCAGTGAGTGACTACGAGGGCACAGGATGGCTGCATGGGGCTGGTAGAAGCAGAACTAGCTGGTGGCGGGGGACCAGAGCAGCAGTGAGTGACTACGAGGGCACAGGATGGCTGCATGGGGCTGGTAGAAGCAGAACTAGCTGGTGGCGGGGGACCGGAGCAGCAGTGAGTGACTACGAGGGCACAGGATGGCTGCATGGGGCTGGTAGAAGCAGAACTAGCTGGAGGCGGGGGACTGGAGCAGCAGTGAGTGACTACGAGGGCACAGGATGGCTGCATGGGGCTGGTAGAAGCAGAACTAGCTGGAGGCGGGGGACTGGAGCAGCAGTGAGTGACTACGAGGGCACAGGATGGCTGCATGGGGCTGGTAGAAGCAGAACTAGCTGGTGGCAGGGGACTGGAGCAGCAGTGAGTGACTACGGGGGCACAGGACGGCTGCAGGGGGCTGGTAGAAGCAGAACTAGCTGGTGGAGGGGGACTGGAGCAGCAGTGAGTGACTACGAGGGCACAGGATGGCTGCATGGGGCTGGTAGAAGCAGAACTAGCTGGAGGCGGGGGACTGGAGCAGCAGTGAGTGACTACGAGGGCACAGGATGGCTGCATGGGGCTGGTAGAAGCAGAACTAGCTGGTGGCAGGGGACTGGAGCAGCAGTGAGTGACTACGGGGGCACAGGACGGCTGCAGGGGGCTGGTAGAAGCAGAACTAGCTGGTGGTGGGGGACTGGAGCAGCAGTGAGTGACTACGAGGGCACAGGATGGCTGGGGCTGGAAGAAGCAGAACTAGCTGGCAGCGGGGGACTGGAGCAGCAGTGAGTGACTGCGAGGGCACATGATGGCTGCATGGGGCTGGTAGAAGCAGAACTAGCTGGCGGCGGGGGACTGGAGCAGCAGTGAGTGACTACGAGGGCACAGGATGGCTGCATGGGGCTGGTAGAAGCAGAACTAGCTGCCAGCGTGGGACTGGAGCAGCAGTGAGTGACTACGAGGGCACAGGATGGCTGCATGGGGCTGGTAGAAGCAGAACTAGCTGGTGGCGGGGGACTGGAGCAGCAGTGAGTGACTACGAGGGCACAGGACGGCTGCATGGGGCTGGTAGAAGCAGAACTAGCTGCCAGCGGGGGACTGGAGCAGCAGTGAGTGGCTGCGAGGGCACAGGATGGCTGCAGGGGGCTGGTAGAAGCAGAACTAGCTGGTGGCGGGGGACTGGAGCAGCAGTGAGTGACTACGAGGGCACAGGACGGCTGCATGGGGCTGGTAGAAGCAGAACTAGCTGCCAGCGGGGGACTGGAGCAGCAGTGAGTGGCTGCGAGGGCACAGGATGGCTGCAGGGGGCTGGTAGAAGCAGAACTAGCTGGTGGCGGGGGACTGGAGCAGCAGTGAGTGACTACGAGGGCACAGGATGGCTGCATGGGGCTGGTAGAAGCAGAACTAGCTGGTGGCGGGGGACTGGAGCAGCAGTGAGTGACTACGAGGGCACAGGATGGCTGCAGGGGCTGGTAGAAGCAGAACTATCTGGCGGCGGGGGACTGGAGCAGCCGTGAGCGACTGCGAGGGCACAGGATGGCTGCATGGGGCTGGTAGAAGCAGAACTAGCTGGAGGCGGGGGACTGGAGCAGCAGTGAGTGACTACGAGGGCACAGGATGGCTGCATGGGGCTGGTAGAAGCAGAACTAGCTGGTGGCGGGGGACTGGAGCAGCAATGAGTGACTACGAGGGCACAGGATGGCTGCATGGGGCTGGTAGAAGCAGAACTAGCTGCCAGCGGGGGACTGGAGCAGCAGTGAGTGACTACGAGGGCACAGGATGGCTGCATGGGGCTGGTAGAAGCCCCAGGTGAGGAAAACTGATTTTTTTTTTCATAGGCGCAAATTGATTTGTGAATGTTTTCTTTATTGTGACTTAATTTTGTTAGTATGGCTCTAATGCTGCTCTGTGGAAATGAAATGTATTAGCAGCAGATCTCTCCCTGCCCTGTATATATTTATCAACATGAATCCGTGTTGGTATGTAATATAATATCCTGTCCCCGCCTCCTGGCCCATCTAGTCACTCTATTCCCCCCCCCCCCCCCCCCCCCCTCTCTTCCTCCCCAGGTTGGGCCCAGAAAAATCTGGTCACTGTAATACAAACCATGTGAGCAAGGTGAATTTATCACACTATCCTGAGCATAATATTTGCAGAGGCCGGATAACCTTCAGTGGAGCCTTAAAGCAAATAAATACCCATTATACTGTGACTAGAGGTGCTGGAACTGGCCAATCAAGTGCTCTTCATACCGATCCAGACTGGCTTGATATCACCGTGCAAAACACTGAGCTGGAACTGTCGGTGATGAAGAATGAGGATTGGCATTGCACTGTGTGTGGACGGCGATGACCCGTTTCTTGTATTCAGATCTGTTGCTGCACCTCGGTATTTGGAGTCTATCTTTGGTCAGGGGCCTGGGCAGGGGGTCGTAAAGTTGCTTAATATTTTCATACACATGTATATTATCTGTCACCGACACTTACGAGGATTTCATCAATGCACCAATTCTCATTCATGGAGTTAAATTCTGCCGGGAAGCCGTGATATACTATGGAGGGTACCGGGCAGCCGGGACACACTGTAGAGGACACTAGGAAGTCGGGACACACTATGGAGGACAATGGGAAGCCGAAGCCGGGACACACTATGGAAGGTACCGGGAAGCCGGGACACACTATGGAGGGCACGGGAAGCCGGGATACACTATGGAGGGCACCGGGACACACTATGGAGGGCACCGGGAAGCCGGGACACACTATAGAGGATACTGGGAAGCCGGGACACACTATGGAGGACACCAGGAAGCTGGGACACACTATGGAGGGAGCTGGGAAGCTGGGACACACTATGGAGGGCACTGGGAAGCCGGGACACACTATGGAGGGCACCGGGAAGCTGGGACACAATATGGAGGGCGCCGGGAAGTGGGGACACACTATGGAGGACACCAGGAACCCAGGACACTATGGAGGGCGCCGGGAACCCAGGGCACACTATGGAGGGCGCAGGGAACCCGGGACACACTATGGAGGGGGCACGGAACTCGGGACACACTATGTAGAGCACTGGGAACCCGGGACACACTATGGAGGCCACTGGGAACCCAGGACACACTATAGAGGGCGCCGGGACACACTATGGAAGGTACCGGGAAGCCGGGACACACTATGGAGGGCACTGGGAAGCCGGGACACACTATGGAGGGCACCGGGACACACTATGGAGGGCACCGGGAAGCCGGGACACACTATAGAGGATACTGGGAAGCCGGGACACACTATGGAGGACACCAGGAAGCTGGGACACACTATGGAGGGAGCTGGGAAGCTGGGACACACTATGGAGGGCACTGGGAAGCCGGGACACACTATGGAGGGCACCGGGAAGCTGGGACACAATATGGAGGGCGCCGGGAAGTGGGGACACACTATGGAGGACACCAGGAACCCAGGACACTATGGAGGGCGCCGGGAACCCAGGGCACACTATGGAGGGCGCAGGGAACCCGGGACACACTATGGAGGGGGCACGGAACTCGGGACACACTATGTAGAGCACTGGGAACCCGGGACACACTATGGAGGCCACTGGGAACCCAGGACACACTATAGAGGGCGCCGGGACACACTATGGAGGGCGCCAGGAAGCCAGGACACACTATGGAGGACACCGGGAAGCCGGGACACACTATGGAGGGCACTGGGAAGCCGGGACACACTATGGAGGGCACTGGGAAGCCGGGACACACTATGGAGGGTGCTGGGAAGCCGGGACACACTATGGAGAACACCATGAAGCCGGGACACTATGGAGGACACCGGGAAGCCGGGACACACTATGGAGGGCACCGGGAAGCGAGACATACTATGGAGGGCACTGGGAAGCCCGGGACACACTATGGAGGGCACTGGGAAGCCGGGACACACTATGGAGGGCACTGGGAAGCCGGGACACACTATAGAGGATACTGGGAAGCCAGGACTGACTATGGAGGGCGCCGGGAAGCCGGGACACACTATGGAGGGCACCGGGACACACTATAGAGGATACTGGGAAGCCGGGACACACTATGGAGGACACTTAGAAGCCGGGACACACTATGGAGGACACTTAGAAGCCGGGACACACTATGGAGGACACCGGGAAGCCGGGACACACTATGGAGGGCGCTGGGAAGTCGGGACACACTGTGGAGGGCACTGGGAAGCTGGGACACACTATGGAAGGCACCGGGAAGCGAGGAAACACTCTGGAGGACACCGGGAAGCTGGGACACACTATGGAGGATACTGGGAAGCTGGGACACACTATGGAGGGCACCGGGAAGCTGGGACACACTATGGAGGGCACTGGGAAGGCGGGACACACTATGGAGGACACTGGGAAGCTGAGACACACTATGGAGGGCACCGGGAAGCCGGGACACACAATAGAGGATACTGGGAAGCCAGGACACACTATAGAGGATACTGGGAAGCCGGGACACACTATGGAGGGCACTGGGAAGCCGGGACACACTATGGAGGGCACTGGGAAGCCGGGAAACACTATGTAGGGCACTGGGAAGCCGGGACACACTTGAAAGCCGGGATATCCTTTGGGAGGTGCTTAAAAATTGGGTACACTATGGAGGGCACTGCAAATTGCATGCAGCTTGGACCAGTAAACATTTACAGGTCAGTTGGAATTATTTGCATGTGACAGCATACTGACATCTAACAACAGGGAGAGAAGCATGCCTGAATACCTGGAGGCACCTCCTGTGATGAAGCTCAGGCCAGTTGTGTGACCAGCTGGTGGGGAAGGAGGAGATGCAGCCCACCAGTGGCAGCCACTACAGGGTGTGTAATCTTACCCGTGTCTGGTCAGTTTTCCTGGTCTTCCCTGAAGGGAAATGATAAAAATAGACAGTAATAATATAACAACACTATAAGCCATATATCACTTTACACTCATTCCCGGCGGGTTTGCTCAGAGATTGGGCAGCTTCTGCCTGCAGTCTGGGGACTTTCACACTGATAATTGTCACCGTATCTGAGGATGATGTGTTTTATTGCTGAGATACGGCCATGGAAGGAGCTCTGTTTGCTCTGCAGATTGAAGTGGCAGTAAATAAACAATGACGAGATCTCACTGCTTATCGCACACCTGGTAAATGAATCCATAAACGGAGGAAAATGTGAGGTGCCCCGCCCACTGCGTTACATCTGCTTCTAACTGGAAATCCGAGACACAAACTGCATAAACTGCATGCTTTCTCTCCTCTGTGTTACTACCGGTATGTGATGTTTGCAAAGCCTCATTGCCACAGAATGGACCCCAGTACCCATGAAACATGTATCCCCAAAACTTCAGCGCTGCAAGGTCTCTTAATTCAGGGATCCGCCACCAACACCCCTCACAGTGCAGGCTTACCAGCTTCCTGTAAGACCCAAATGATAAGGTCTGAGCGTGTGTGTGGTCAATATCCCCACCGATCTGTGACTTCCACGTCCTGCGATCCCAAATGCTCCTGATATTACTCCTCTGAAGATGTTCTCCGCATATGAGGAAATAATGTCATAAAGCAAAACAAAAATCTAAGTGCTCTCCGTATTCAATTAAAACAAGCACTTTTATTCATATAAAATGTAAACAGATACTCACATAAGGGCCCTTGTTACAGGGACCCTCAGTAGACACAGCGTATAAAATATGTATATCTGCAGGGTGCCAATCTCCCCTCTGCCATCCGTTCCGCCCGACCTAGGTTTCGCTATTGCATCCTCAGGGGCTTCTAAACCTTAGAAGGTTAAGAAGCCCCTGAGGATGCAATATGATTTATGATTTTTATAGAAAAAATATATATTTTATTGTATTATTCTGGGCGCCTTCATTCCCACAAAATTCTAGTCTGACCTCATTTGGAGGTTACACGTTTACACAAAACTACACCTAGGAGAGCGACCATCCAGCATCTGGCAGGACCTGGAAGGCCAAGAGGGGATGGTTTATACAATACTCTTGACTGCATTTCTGATCAGCGCTCTTCTTGTTCGGCCTGTGAGTTTAGGTGGACGGCCTTGTCTTGGTAGGTTTACAGTTGCGCCATACTCCTTCCATTTCTGAATGATCGCTTGAACAGTGCTCCGTGGGATGTTCAAGGCTTTGGAAATCTTTTTGTAGCCTAAGCCTGCTTTCAATTTCTCAATAACTTGATCCCTGACCTGTCTGGTGTGTTCTTTGGACTTTACGGTGTTGTTGCTCCCAATATTCTCTTAGACAACCTCTGAGGCCGTCACAGAGCAGCTGTATTTGTACTGACATTAGATTACACACAGGTGCACTCTATCTAGCCATTAGCACTCATCGGGCAATGTCTATGGGCAACTGACTGCACTCATAATAATAATTACGCACACCCCACTTTGCAGTTATTTATTTGTAAAAAATGTTTGGAATCATGTTTGATTTTCATTGCACTTCTCACATGTACACCACTTTTTATTGGTCTTGAACGTGAAATTACAATAAAATTGATTCATGTTTGTGGCAGTAATATGACAAAATATGGAAAACTTCAAGGGGACCGAATACTTTTGCAAGCCACTGTATAAGGGTGGAGTTGGGGTGTTTAGCAGGAGCAGAGTGGAGCATAGCAGGAGCAGGGCAGCAGTAGCGGAGCAGGAAGTGGCCGGGGAGACATATGAAGAGGAGTTGGAGTGTTAGCAGGAGCAGAGTGGAGCAGGAAAGCAGTAGCGGAGCAGGAAGTGGCTGGGAGACATATGAAGGTGGAGTTGGAGGTTTAGCAGGAGCAGAGTGGAGCAGGGAAGCAGTAGTGGAGCAGGAAGTGGCTGGGGAGACATATCAGCAGTAGCGGAGCAGGAAGTGGCTGGGGAGACATATGAAGGAGGAGTTGGAGGGTTAGCAGGAGCAGAGTGGAGCAGGGAAGCAGCAGCAGAGCAGGAAGTGGCTGGGGAGACATATGAAGGGGGAGTAATTAGCAGGAGCAAAGTGGGGCTGGGAAGCAGTAGCAGAGCAGGAAGTGGCAGGGAAGACATGTGGGGGTGGAGTTGTGAGTATTTAGCAGGAGCAGTGTGTAGCAGAGAAGCAGTAGCGGAGCAGGAAGTGGCTGGGGAGACATATGAAGGAGGAGTTGGAGGGTTAGCAGGAGCAGAGTGGAGCAGGGAAGCAGCAGTGGAGCAGGAAGTGGCTGGGGAGACATATGAAGGAGGAGTTGGAGGGTTAGCAGGAGCAGAGAAGCAGGAAGTGGCTGGGGAGACATATGAAGGTGGAGTTGGAGGGTTAGCAGGAGCATAGTGGAGCAGGGAAGCAGCAGCAGAGCAGGAAGTGGCTGGGAAGACATATAAAGGTGGAGTTGGAGGGTTAGCAGGAGCAGAGTGGAGCAGGGAAGCAGCAGCAGAGCAGGAAGTGGCTGGGAAGACATATGAAGGTGGAGTTGGAGGGTTAGCAGGAGCAGAGTGGAGCAGGGAAGCAGCAGCAGAGCAGGAAGTGGCTGGGAAGACATATGAAGGTGGAGTTGGAGGGTTAGCAGGAGCAGAGTGGAGCAGGGCAGCAGTAGCAGAGCAGGGAGTGGCTGGGGAGACATATGAAGGTGGAGTTGGAGGTTTAGCAGGAGCAGAGTGGAGCAGGGCAGCAGCAGCAGAGCAGGAAGTGGCTGGTGAGGCAAATTAATGTAGAGTTGGGGCGTTCAGCAGTAGCAGAAGTAGTGATGTCTGTAAGCTGTCTCTTTTAACACTTCAGTTTCACTTTTTTCAGCTACCTTTTCAGAGAATTGTAATGGCAACTTACCAGGCTGACCAACTCACAGAGTAGCAGAGCCCCCCTTAGACCCCCAGGAAAGACGAGACACACAAATCTGTGTATGAAATTTATTAGTAAACGAGAAAAATAAAAACAGGATTCCATCTGTTCCCCTTGACGAGAATAATTTCTGCTGTAAAACGAAGGCCGAGGTCACGTTAGAAGTAAGCGGACACAGCAGGTGATAGAAGATGACTACCACACGGCTTTACATTATCTACAGAGATAAATATCTACACATCATAACACAGCAAGTGCGACACGAGGCAGCGTGGGCTCCTCCTCACCCTCTCTCGGCTCACACCCAACTAAAACCGCAGCAAAACAAACACAGTACAGCAGCCAATCAGGAGTTTGCTTTAAAGGGTGACGACAACCAAAAATGTTTCAGTTTCCACCCATGAGGATCAGACACGTTTAAAGTCGGTTTATCAAGTGAAGGAAGAGTGACTACAAATGTTTCCTTGAAGACCTACATAACCATATGGAAGGATAAAGGTCTAAGGTGTGAATGGGGAGCAGTTGCGGTATTTGTGGAGTCATGGCTCTCACACTCTCTCATACTGGTTACTGGAAGATAAACATGGCACCTCATGGCAGAGAACTCTCTGATGATCTTAAAGGGGTTCTGTTGTGTCCTAAAAATCAAACAAGCTGACACTTACCTGGGGCTTCTATCGGCCCTCTGCAGCGGTAATGTCCCACGCCATCCTTCTCCGATCACTCGTTCCCCGCCGCTGGTCTCGGTGTAATCACGCAGGCGTAGTACAAGAAAGCTTCGTGCGATGACGCAAGCGGGAGCGAGCATTACTCGTCTGTTTAGACGAATATTAAACCGGGACCAGCAGCGGGGAACGAGTTATCTGAGTAGGACAGCACGGGACATTAGCGCTGCAGGGGGTCGATAGAAGCCCCAGCTAAGTGTCAGCTTGTTTGATTTTTAGGATACCATAGAACCCCCTTAAAAAGAATTGCTGCTTTATATAAAAATGGTCTAGGCTATAAGAAGGTTGCCACCACGGTGGCCAAGACCATACAGTGGTGTAACAGGACAGGTTCCACTCGGAACAGGCCTCGCCATGGTCCACCAAGGAAGTTAAGTGCAAATTCCCAGCATTATATGCAGAAGCTGTCTTTTACAAATAGATGTATGAGTACTGGCAGCATTGCTGCAGAGGTTAAAAGGGGTGAGGGGTGGGTGGGGTCAGCCTGTCAGTGCTCAGACCATACACCGCGCTCTGCATCAAATTGGTCTGCATGGCTGTCATCCCTGAATCAAGCCTCCTCTAAAGATGATACACAAGAAAGCCCACAGTTTGCTGAAGACAAGCAGACTAAGGATGTGGATTACTGGAACCATGTCCTGTGGTCGGAGGAGACCACCTGGTTGCCACCACAACTGTTTGACACCATCTATGTCGGCAACCAAGTGAGGAGAACAAAGACAAGTGTGTCTTGGCTACAGTCAAGCATGGTGGTGGGGGTGCCATGGTTTGGGGCTGCATGTGTTGGGAACTACAGGTCACTGAGGGAACCATGAATGCCAACATGTACTGTGACATACTGGCATGATCCCCTTCATTCAGAAACTGGGCTGCACGGCAATATCCCAACATGATAATGACCTTGAACACACCTTCAAGATGACCACTGTCCTGCTAAAGAAACTCAGGGTGAAGGTGCTGGACTATCCAAACATTTCTCCAGCCCTAAACCCTCTGTGTGGCATCCTCAAAGAGAAGGCAGAGGAGCGCAAGGTGTCTAACATCCACCAGCTTCGTCATGGAGGACTGGGAGAGGATTCCAGTGGCAACCTGTGACGCTCTGGTGACCTCCATGCCTAAGAGAGTTAAGGCAGTAATGGGAAATAATGGTGGGGACACAATAATGTTGACACCTTTGGGCACAAATTTACACTGCTATACAAGCTGTACATGGACTACTTTACATTGTATCAAAAGCGTCATATCTTTAGTGTTGTCCCCTGAAAAGAAACAATAAAATATTTACAAAAATGTGAGAGGCGTACTGACTTATGTGATACTGTATGTCTTCTCTCCACAGGGCAATATGGTCTGGGATGAGGCGAGTATAATGTCTTCTCTCCACAGGGCAATACGGTGTGGGATGAGGCGAGTATAATGTCTTCTCTCCACAGGGCAATACGGTGTGGGATGAGGTGAGTATAATGTCTTCTCTCCACAGGGCAATACGGTGTGGGATGAGGTGAGTATAATGTCTTCTCTCCACAGGGCAATACGGTGTGGGATGAGGTGAGTATAATGTCTTCCCTCCATTTGAAACTTTCTTGTTAAAGAGAATCTGTAACGTTAAAACGTCCCCTCGGGGGTACTCACCTCGGATGGGGGAAGCCTCAGGATCCTAATGAGGCTTCCCACGCCGTCTGCCGTCCCTCGGGGGTCTCGCTGTAGCCCTCCGTACAGCGGTGACGTAATATTTACCTTTGCAGGCTCCTGCGCAGGCGCTCTGGCTGCTTTCGCTCCGAAGGAGGCGGAAATACCCGATCTCAGTCGGGTCCGCTCTACTGCGCAGGCGCAAGTCTCCGGCGCCTGCGCAGTAGAGCGGACCCGGCTGAGATCGGGTATTTCCGCCTCCTTCGAAGCGAAAGCAGCCACAGCGCCCCCGCTGGAGCCTGCAAAGGTAAATATTGAACTGACAGTCGGGTCTGTCGCCGGCTGTTCGGAGGGCTGCAGCGAGACCTCCGTGGGACAGAGGACGGCGTGGGAAGCCTCATTAGGATCCTGAGGCTTCCCCCACCCGAGGTGAGTACCCCCCAGGGGATCTTTTTGTCGTTACAGAGTCTCTTTAAGGTTCAGTGAAGGGTATGATTAGTGGCGGGTTTAGTTCAGTAGTTAAGTGTTAAAGTGAACCCGGGGTGAAAGTAATATGTAGGCTGCCATATTTATTTCCTTTTAAGCGATACCAGTTGCCTGGCTATCCTGCTGATCCTCTGCCTCTAATACTTTTAGCCACAGCCCCAGAACAAGCATGCAGCAGATCAGGTGTTTCTGACATTATTGTCACATCTGACAGGATTAGCTGCATGTTTGTTTCTGGTGTTATTCAGACACTACTGCAGCCATATATATCAGCAAGGCTGCCAGGCAACTGGTACTGTTTAAAAGTAAACAAATATGGCAGCCTCCATATCAATCTCACCTGGGGTTCACTTTAAGGTGAGATATATAGGCATAAAGAAACGTTGCAAAAAAAGGTGCAGTTTTTTGAAAAAAACAATAAGATTGCTGGACCAAATCATGGATGCTTTTCCCACTCTGCTGTTCACCAACCCCCTTTTGCTCCAGGTCAATTTGTTTAACGCCAACCCTTCCTAATAGAGGCAGGCAGGCATGATAGGCTTAACCAACAGGGGGCGGGGCTTCAGACAACTGGTTCAACAGCTATTTTCAATTACTATTTCCCAGGAACTACATTGTTTGTTTGACAAACTTCTTAGTGCATAATTAACCACTTGCCGACCGCGCACTCATACCGCGCGTCGGCAAAGTGGCAGCTGCAGGACCAGCGACGCAATACAGTATTGCGTCGCCAGCTGCAGGCTGATTAATCAGGAAGCAGCCGCTCGCGCGAGCGGCTGCTTCCTGTCAATTCACGGCGGGGGGCTCCGTGAATAGCCTGCGGGCCGCCGATCGCGGCTCGCAGGCTAAATGTAAACACAAGCGGAAATAATCTGCTTTGTTTACATTGTACGGAGCTGCTGCGCAGCAGCGCCGTAAGGCAGATCGGCGATCCCCGGCCAATCAGCGGCCGGGGATCACCGCCATGTGACAGGGGACAGCCTGTCACTGGCTGCACAGGACGGATAGCGTCCTGTGCAGCCCCGATCACCGGGGATGAGCAGATAGGAGAGGGAGGGGGGAATTTCGCCGCAGAGGGGGGCTTTGAGGTGCCCCCCCCGCAACATGCCAGACAGGAGGAGCGATCAGACCCCCCCTGCACACCATCCCCATAGGGGGGAAAAAAGGGGGACGATCTGATCGCTTTGTGTGCCAGCTGATCTGTGCTGGGGGCTGCAGAGCCCACCCAGCACAGATCAGCTAAGACAGCGCTGGTCCTTAAGGGGGGGGGGGGGGGTAAAGGGTGGGTCATCAAGTGGTTAATAAAAAATAATGTTCTGTTCTGCTTACCAAAATGGTACCTAATCTTACACGTTACCCTGTAAGAGGCCCTGTAGTGACATATAGTAGAATGCCATAAATTATTCAGGATACTTTATGGTAATATTCCTGGTTTCAGCATGAGAAACACTTCCTATATTTATGCATTACTGTATATTGGTATGTGGCCCCGCCCTCCCGGTACTATTTAGCCTAGGCTCTTTAGCTATTTAGAATCCTCCTCCCTGAGCATTTAGGGAGACCAGGTATATTTTCTTTACTGGCTTTGGAACTCTCAGTAATCAAACATTCCACAGAGCTGCACCCGATAGTACTAAAGATGTCGCCATTTGTGATAAATGTAAATCGGTTTGATGGAAGATTTGACAATAAACAAACACTGGCTAAATTAATTATAAATGAATATTGTAAAAAAAAAAAAAAAGAGCACTTTTATTAATTGTGTTATTTTCATTAGTTCCTCTTTAGAGTGGCTAATGTCCTAAAATAAGGCCTGAAATTAGTAAAGAGGGGTCACAGCTCCTCCCAGAATTCTTCCAGAGGCGGGGCAGAGGGTCAGGCAGTGCAGGTCACGTGACTGTGTTGCAGAATGTCAAATAACATGCCGGAGAGAAGGGAGACAGAACTTATTACCTGAAGACGGCTATAAACAGAAATAAATACAGTGATAATGGGGCCATGGATGAGATGTGAAGAAGGGAAAAACGTCTCGTTTTTACGCGTTGAGCATAAAGCAAACACCTGATTGGCTGCTGCAGGCAGGACCAATATTTTCTGCATTGTACAGTAATAGAAAGCTAAAGGCCAGCTCCGCCCAAAACCATTGTTTCAGCTTTTCGTGGTGGCAATTAGGAGGAACCCCGACTGGGTTTTCACGTTGTTCAGGAACCGCCCACAAAAGTGCCATCCCCTCCCAGAATCTCATGCTCCACCCAATAACTGCAGCCATTAACTCCACCCCCAGAATGAAGAAAAGCAAAATCATTGGTTGCAGCCTGGCTGTGACATCATTGCTGTTGCCTTATCAGAAAGACAAAGACATGTGTGAAGGTATCAGTTATCTTTAGTATTGTCCATTGAAAACTAAACTATTTATTTTGGGTGGAGCTGGCCTTGAGAAGATTATAACAATCCTCAGAACAGATATGATATGTTACTTTGCGAGTAAAACAGGCTGGTTTGTCCCAGTTTCTTTGTGTTGCTCAGTGGTGAACTCTGCTGATTAGGCTGTATAGGCAGTTGCCTAGGTCTCTGAATATATGAGGCTCAGGTTTATCTCTATGACCAGATAATGTTCTCCAGGAAAGAGTTCAGGTCTCCGGGGGTCCCGCGTCTGGAGAGTTTGTGAAAGGAACGCCATTCTCAGCTTCCAGCAGCCATTTACACAGTCCAGGTTGGAATAGGAGTCACAGATTCTGATTGGATGCTACCGGCAACAGGAAGTGCTTTCTTTAGCGTGAGGCCCTTCCTGTTTCCTCCTATGGGGATGATTATCTAAGGGTCATTTCACAAAGGATGTGCAGTATTTTGAAAATATTCTTATTCATCTGCACCAGATCAGAATTGCTTTTGTGTATTCACAACAAAATGTGGTAAAATGTCTTAAAATGGGGCTGTGATTAACAATGCAGCTGATCTCCGTGATAGATTTTAGCTCTCTTTTAAAATACTTGCATGCTGCCACTTCTGAACAGGCTGTCTTGTACGTAGTGTGTGCTGAAGTACTGAAAACATTCTGCATGGGGGGGATAAGGAGTGCCGAGAGACAGGTATAATCAAGATGTAAAAAGAAGGCATTCTAGAAACAGTGCAGGTCTGCTATGATTAAGGTCCAGTGTGTGTCCGAAACATGTCGGTGTGTCTTGTGTTGTGTCACTAGTACCTAATAAAGTCATTTTTGATATTTTTGCAACATTGAGCGGAACCTCACCTTTCTTTTTCGCAGGTAACATCTGCATTGGGGTGATAAGGAGTGGAGAGAAAGAATTAACAGCCAGGGAGGTGAAGGGAAGCAGTTAAAGAGACACTGAAGTCTCTTTTTTACCTTATTTTGTTATAAAATCCTCTTCAACATTAAATTCTAAGTGGAATAGCAGCTTCCCCGTGGCAGATGAGAGATTTATTACTGAGAAATAGACCTGCAAAGTCGTGGAACTTTGCAGGTCTATTTCTCAGTAATAAATCACTCATCTGATGATTATTGCTGCCCTGGGGAGGCAGAGCTTTGCGCAGTAGCTCTGCCTCTCGACAATCTCCGCCTCCTTACCGCAGAGGAGGCAGATCTACAGCGCACAGCTCTGCCTCTTCCAGGAAGAAAAGCCCTGCGAGTCCTGGAACTTAGCAGGTCTACTTCTCAGTAATAAATTACTCATCTGAAGATTATTGCTGCCCTGGGGAGGCAGAGCTGTGCGCAGTAGCTCTGGCTCTCTGCAATCGATCTCCGCCTCCTCCCCGCCCCTCTCAGTGAAAGAAGACTGAGAGGGGCGGGGAGAGGCGGAGATTTACCGCAGAGGAGGCAGTTCTACAGTACAAAGCTCTGCTTCTTCCAGGAAGAAAAGCCCTGTGAGTCCTGGAACGTTGCAGGTCTACTTCTCAGTAATAAATCACTCATTGCCACGGGGATGCTGCTATTCCACATAAAAAAAGAGACTTCAGAGTCTCTTTAACCTCCTTGACGGTATGGACGAGTATACCCGTCCATTACCGCTGGAGGTCGCTGCTCAGGCCCTGCTGGGCCGATTTTTATGAAATAAAAAGCAGCACACGCAGCCGGCACTTTGCCAGCCGCATGTGCTGCCTGATCGCCGCCGCTCTGCGGCGATCCGCCGCGAGCAGCGGCGAAAGAGGGTCCCCCTAGCCGCCCGAGCCCTGCGCAGCCGGAACATATAGTTCCGGCCAGCGCTAAGGGCTGGATCGGAGGCGGCTGACGTCAGGACGTCGGCTGACGTCACTCCGCTCGTCGCTATGGCGACGATATAAGCAAAACAAGGAAGGCTGCTCATTGCAGCCTTCCTTGTTTATTCTGGGCGCCGGAGGCGATCGAAAGAACGCCTCCGGA
Source organism: Hyperolius riggenbachi (assembly GCF_040937935.1). Classification (NCBI taxonomy): domain Eukaryota; kingdom Metazoa; phylum Chordata; class Amphibia; order Anura; family Hyperoliidae; genus Hyperolius; species Hyperolius riggenbachi. Next base: position 23,471,249 of record NC_090647.1, read on the forward strand.
GCGCCCTCTAGTGGGCTTTCATGCAGCCAACTTTCAGTTGGCTGCATGAAATAGTTTTTTTTTTATAAGAAAAAAACCCTCCCGCAGCCTCCCTGGCGATTTTAATAGAACGCCAGGGAGGTTAAGGAGCAGAGGAAACATGTTAGGAGCCTATTTAAGTAGGGATCAGTGCACACACTGCAGTTAGTTTACCATCAGTGCAGGCACAGAGTGACAGACTTCACTGCCTATACTGGTAGTGACATACCAGTAGCTTAAAGAGAACACGAGGTGAGAGGGACATGGAGGTTGCCATATTTATTTCCTTTTAATTAATGCCAGTTGCCTGGCTATGCTGCTAATCCTCTGTCTCTACTTTTAGCCATAGACTCTAAACAAGCATGCAGCAAATCAGGTATCCGGACCCGAGGTGTGTTTAAAGAATGTTATCTGCATACAGAGGCTGGATCTGCCTATACAGCCCAACCTCTGTTGCTATCCCAAACCCCACTAAGGTCCCCCTGCACTCTGCAATCCCTCATAAATCACAGCCGTGCTGTGAGTCTGTGTTTACATCTGTAGTGTCAGTCTCGGCTGCTCCCCCGCCTCCTGTATAGCTCCGGTCCCTGCCCCCATCCCTTCCCTCCAATCAGCAGGGAGGGAAGGGATGCAGGCGGGGACTGGAGTTCTGCAGGAGGCGGGGAGAGCAGCAGACTGACACTATAGAGATAAACACAGCCAGCACAGACAAGCTGTTTGTCAGCAGCGTGGCTGTGATTTATGAGGGATTGCAGAGTGCAGGGGGATCTTAGGGGGGTTTGGGATAGCAACAGAGGCTGGGCTGTATAGGTAGATCCAGCCTCTGTATGCAGATAATATTCTTCAAACCCACCTCGGGGTCTCTTTAATGAATTAGCTATATGCTTGTTCCAGGGTTATGACGCAAGACACTACTTATGCCAGAATATCAACAAGGCTGCCAGGCAACTTGCATTGTTTACAAGGTAATAAATATGGCAGCCTCCATATACCTCTCACCTGGGTTCCCTTTAACGTGGGGCTAAAACCTAGAAAAGAAAAGTGCTATATGCTGCATTCATGATCAGGACCCCATGTTAAAGTCATCTAACACTGTATAGCATGTCTGACCTGCAGCAGAAGGGGTAAGTGATATTATAGTTCCAAATTCCTAATGTCTTTGTGAACTGACCCTCTAAGCCCTTATCTATCATCAGCTGCTGCTCAAACAGGCTGGTCTTTGGGGGAGGTGGTGCTACATATGGTGTTTTTTTTTTTTTTTTTTGGCTTTCTAAAATTTGGCTTGGTTGTTTTTGGCTTAGAAGAATTAACTTGAAGGTTTCTCGGCACATGAAATTTTGACATCAGTAAGTTGTACAGGAGTTATTGTCAGTAGGTATTTGGCACTGATGAATATAACACATGGTATCTTTTGGTCGGGCAATTATCTAATATTACCTAACTCTGACCCTAAACCTCAAATTTAACCCCATCTCGGACCCACAGTCTCGTTCCTCGTCCTTAACACCACTCTGACCCTCATCCTAACATTTCTCAACAAACTCTAATTACCAAACTCTGATCCTCATTCTAACTTCTCACAACCAAACTCCGATCCTCATTCTAACTTCTCACAACCAAACTCCGATCCTCATTCTAACTTCTCACAACCAAACTCCGATCCTCATTCTAACTTCTCACAACCAAACTCTGATCCTCATTCTAAATTCTCACAACCAAACTCTGATCCTCATTCTAACTTCTCACAACCAAACTCTGATCCTCATTCTAACTTCTCACAACCAAACTCTGATCCTCATTCTAACTTCTCACAACCAAACTCTGATCCTCATTCTAACTTCTCACAGCCAAACTCTTTTACCCAGATTCTTATAATCAGACAGTTATTTGGAAACAAACTCTGAACTTTGAAGCAGGGTTCTTTGACACCCGAAGCTTGGTGTGGCTGTAGGAGTAATGCTAATGCCTGCGCCCAGGTAATTCAGGGATCCGGCGATTACCGAACCTCGAATTACTTCTCCCTCCAATTTGCAATCATTCGGAGGTGGAATAGTATCTACCCCCCCCCCCCCCCCACACACACACACAATATTTGTGCAGCAGCAGGGCGAGCCTTACGAATTTAGGCTCACCCTGCGCCAAAAAGCCCTTTGCGCCATACTGCCATGTTTGCCTGAACCTAACCCCTAACTCTATACCTAACTCCATAACCTAAGACCCAGTCCCAAACCGAATGATCAAATATAACAGCTAATCCTAAACCTAGCCCCTCAAACCTTGTCTCTACCCGTAACTCTGGCTTTAACCTCTTTGATTAAAAATTTCCACTCCAAACCTAATATTAAACTTTCAGCTGATCCCCCAACTAACCTTCAGCCTAACTGTCAAACTTTCACACAACACGAAAATTAATGCCTAGCTATTACCCTTGCACTAACTTTGTCCTCCAAATCTAACACCTAAACCAGGACTCCCTCATAAGCCATATCTTTACCGGTCCACCTAATCTCAAAACCTTACTCCTAATCATCAACCTAACTGCCAAAACAGCTAGCTCCCAGTCTAGCTAAGCAAACTCAACCTCTAGCACCCAGTCTTCCCCTAATTTGTAACCCCCCCAATCAAATAAATAAATGAAAAAAAAAACCTAACCCTCAAACTAACCATCTCTACCTGTAAAACCCCTAAATCTCAAGCTAACCCTAGATGTAGCCTTAACCTACTCCAGATGTATCCTTTAGGTTGAACCTAACCTCTTAGTCTAACCCCCGTTCCCTAACCCCTAGCCAATCACATGCCTAAAATTTCATGTGCCAAAACCAAAGTATTCTAAAATATAAAAAAATACTAATAGGATCAACAGATGCCTAGTCATCTTTGTAATATGGTTAGCATGGATGAGGCTTATTGTATCCTACCACCGATAAAAGCCACCCGCAATATCGGTAGCAATGGATTGTAGGGAGGTTACAGAAATAGTGGACAGTTCCTTGTGGAAGGGAGGTAGCCAAAAGTAACAGATCCCAGTGGCATAATCCTTAGGGGTGGGGCACTAAAATAGTATCGCAACTAGAAAACATTCTTATCCGATCAAGACGGAGTCCATGGCAGTAGTCTGAACTCTTACATTTTGCCCTTACGCATTTTTGAGCTTGTAGAGTCAATTGAGGCGACTAGAGATTGGCAGTTGCGGGTCCTTTGACCGGACGGGCGTTTTGGCCCAGCGTTGATCTGACGAGAGGCACAGGCACGGCTCCGCGTTGTAGACTGGCGTGACAAACATCGCACTGCACACAGACTGCAAAATCACCTGGAGGAGTTGGACACAATCGATCACCCCTTGGACGGGGGAAGAGGGGTCAGGCAATGTGCGCTGGTGTGAGCGTTATTCATCCGTCACTGACCCGTTGAGTCCTTTACTGTCCAGGCAGCCGTTCATCTTGTAGTCCTCCTCCATGCTCTCCTGGATGTCATACTCCTCATCCAGAAAGTCCAAAGAGTTGTTACTGGGCAAACCCCTGATGGTGAACTTGTGCGACACACGCATCCACTTCACGCGGTTGGACGCCACAATTTCGTACAGCTCAGCCGAACGAGGGAAGAGATCTTTCAACAACCTGCAGAGAGAAAGGACATGAGTCAGGGAGGTGCTGGTATCAGGTCTGCAGAACACGGTGGAGAAACCATATTAGGTACAGCTTGGTCAGTTGTGTAGCTGGACACTATGGCCCTATTGCATTTTGATTCTGCCTTGATGGACACCTACGAGCTCTTAGAATGTTGGCCTTAGTTTCATTATCGCTGGTATCTTTATTGGAAGCTGTGCTGGCCTGTTAGGGCTTAATAAATCCAGCGAAGCAGCACATAAAGCAACTTTAGCTGGACAGGACTCTGCTCTGTTACAACACATTTCACTTAAAGCAGACTTGAACTCTTGCACAGCACACAATGTAAAGTCTTTATTCCACATATAAAGGAATTATATGAAGACATTCACTGCTCTGTGTTCCTGTGTTTGTTTAGCCAGATTAAAGTGATTAATTAGTTTTTATCAGCAGCTGTGATTAGACTGCAGAGGAGCTCTGCGCTTGCTGTTTTCCCATACAGTGAAAACTGGGGCTTAACCCTTTCAGTGCTCCCTGGAGAGTGAAACCATGTTAAAACTTTAGATTTTTTTTAAATGACTCCCATAAATTGTAAAGAAGACCCCCCCCCCCCCCCTTCAAGGTTATTATGCTGTGGATAATCTTTAAAGGTTTAAAGGAAGTTCTGAGTTTGGTTCCACATTTCCAGCAGCCACTGCTGATAGGTTAAAAATTTGGCCATGTGATCACAGCCCTTTTGTTTTGGAGGGATAGACTGTTACAACATTAGACTCTGGGTGGAGTTGCCAAGCTCTGTCTCATAAGGAACCTACTACTACCCTTCAGATACTTGGCTCCCATCATGCTTTGCAATGCAGCTGCAGCGGCGTCATTAGCTGATAACTACTGGTGTCAGAAATCTGAAGGTTTGCACCGACAGATGAGACGTTATGAAAAGCAGGAGGGTAACTAGAGGGAAGCAGACTGCAAGGGGAGCCCAGAGGGGTGTGTGTGTTTTCAAACTACTAATCTTTCCCTTCTCTAATACCCCAGACCAGGTGTATTTGTGGCTACACTTGTTATGGGTGTGAAGATCCTGATGGCCACACACTTGTTGTATGAGCCTTGTAAGATGGGCCCAAAAAGTGGCAAAGGAAGGGCTGTGAGCATTTAAGGACCACTATCACGAAAATTGTGAAATTAACAATACAGGTAAGCACATATAAATAAGAAGTACATGTCTTCCAGAGTAAAATGAGCCATAAATTACTTCTCTCCTATGTTGCTGTCACTACTTAGGTAGTAGAAATCTGACAGAACTGACAGGTTTTGGACTTGTCCATCTCTTCATGGGGGATTCTCAGCATGGCCTTTATTCTTTATAAAAACACTCACTGAAAATTATTCATACAAAGGTGTTGGCCAGCCTCCCTGATCTCTGCACACTGATTTGGTAGTTGGGCAGAGCAACTGCCATTCATAAAATGCTTTTCAAAATAAAGTAAACCCAGTGAATCCCCCATGAGGAGATGGACTAGTCCAAAACCTGTCAGTTCTGTCAGATTTCTACTACTTACTGTGAGTGACAGCAACATAGGAGAAAAGTCATTTATGGCTCATTTTACTCTGGAAGAAATGTACTTCTTACTTGTATGTGATTACATGTACATTACATTTTACAATTTTCATGATAGTGGCCCTTTAAAGGGCCCCAGCCTAGTTTTGGTTGGGGGGGGGGGGGGGTGGTTTGTAGTTACACCTCTGATGAAAAGCTATGATTTACAACTTTATAAGCCAAATAAATAAAATGGCAACAACAGATGTACATTTTATATTTTAAGTTTCGTTTCTGCCTGAACATGGCCTTTAGAGTGGGACCAATCTTCATTCAGCTCCACCCAGCTCACCATAAAATAAAGCTGAGGGGCGAAAACATGTGAAAGTGGACCAAAAAGCGGAGATCAAATTACAGGTGTGATTAGTCACAGATGAGGGAGAATTAGACAGACTCACAGATACATACAGGTGTTTACCTTCTGTCCTGTGAGTTCAGAGAGTCTAGAGAGGTAAGTATAACTTTTAACACCCCCCCTCCCCTTCCCCCAGAAAAGTATCCAGGGTGTAAAAATGGCTATAGTCTAAACAGAAAAAAACCCTTCCCAGGAAGCAATCTGGTTTAGAAAAATGCAATGTTCAATTGCTTCATAACCAAGAAAACATATGTTTATGTCTACTTTCCGATCAAACCACACGTTTCTCATGCCTGGTATCTTGTGGAAATAAAGTAAAAATATTTGCATTGGATGTGCGTTCCCACCTTCTTTTTCATTGGAAGGTCCAATCTAATTTCTGGTCGTTTTTGTATAGAAGTGATTGGAAAATCGATTAGAAATCAGCTCAGACTGGTTGGAAATAATTGATTTGACCTGTCGATCTGACGGGAAATTGCAAGGTGTGTAGCAGGCATCGCTTTTAAGTCCCAGACTATCGGATCATTTCATAAGGTTGTATTTTGGATTGGGGGTAAATATTAACTTGTGTCTGCCTAGTTCTGTAAAAAAAACCTCTAATAAATCTCCATTAAAATCTGATCTCAAAGAGCCAAAAACCAATTAGCCGAGGGACTAATAATAATACTTTGTTCTGGAGCTCCCCCTACTGGCTACACTTGAGAATATGAATATTGGATTTATAAAGAAAAAAAGTGTTATTTATGACGCTGTATAATAAACAAATATGAGTAAAGTACTATAGATTCCTGTCACATAAGGCCGGGTTATATCCTTTAGGTCAAAGTTCCCCAAACCTGTCCTCAGGGCCTACAGACAGTACATGCTCTGCAGAGAACCGCAAACATCCACAGGTTGGGTAATTAGAGCCTCAGCAGGGCTGATCAACGAAACAGTGGCATAGCAATAAGGGATGCAGAGGTTGCAACTGCACCAAGGCCCCTGGACCAGAGGAGCCCACTAGGGGCCCACTCTCATCCATCTTATTAGCTGTGCATTGGTGCTCTGCTGATAATGAACACCTCTATCTGTGCATTGCATAGTGGTTATCCTTAACACGTTGTTTCCTTACGCTAAACACACCTCTCGGACGCTGCGGCTGTCCTTGGTAGGTTTTGGGGCTCAATATGAATAGAGTGCTTGGGGCCCCTTGTAGAACTCACACGGGGCCCCAAGCTCCTTAGTTACGCCACTGTAACTAACTCTGTAGATTTCACGAAAGCATGCACTGTTGGTGTGCTTGAGGAAGGCGGGGTTGGGGTACATTGCTTCAGGTGATCAGGAAAATAAAATTTTAGGCAAAAATGAACATTATACACCCCCCCCCCCATTTAGCAGGATTAGGTGGCTTTACCCCCCCCCCCCCCCCCAATAGCGGTATTAGCATAGCCCCTGCTGCAGAGGGGTGCGATGATGAGACTCACTTGTAGATGGGCATGGCGATGTGCTCCATGAAGCTGATCTGCAGCTCTGGGATGTAGGCCTTCTCCCGGTCCATCATCTCTACTGGACGGTTACCCATGGCTTTCTCCTGCACAGAGAGAACAGAGAGCAGCGCTGAGTCACTTCCTGTGCTGGGGGGGGGGGGGGGGGGGGGAGAGGACAGGGGAAATGGGGTTCATTTACTAACACATAACAGTGTGACTGAGAAAACAAGCCTGGGCTGGATTGGTTAAAAAAAACCTGGTAAATGGTTGAGACCCTCACCAGTGTCATATCAGAATACAGCGAGGATTGCTAGAAGGTCGATGAATTAAAGGTTTTGCTATTGCACTCATAAGCAGCCACAACAAGAACTTCTCACTGCTGCTGCTCATGTCATACAACTACTAATACACAGCAACCCTCATTATGTTCTGACAGGGCAGGGCCGAGGCAGAGGCGAGAGAGGCTCCAGCCTCAGGGCGCAGTGTAGGAGGGGGCACAGGGCGGGGCAGAGGTGAGAGAGGCTCCAGCCTCAGGGCGCAGTGTAGGAGGGGGCACACAACTCACTCAGCTATCATTTCCCTATTGTGTTTGAAGTAGAGAGAAATAAGAAAAGGGGATACATGGCAGTGACTGCAAGGCAGATAACCAGGGATTAAGATGTTGGGGGCCCTGGGGTGCCTCTTAAGGGGCCCATACACCTAACGATTTTCCTGCCGATATACAGCAGATTTGATCACTGTGATTTAATCTGCAGTGAAATCGTTGCACAAACGCTGACAGAACAATCAATTTCCGTCCAAAATCGATCATTCCCGTCGATCGGTCCGTGCGGAAGATTTCGCTCGATCGCCGGAGGGTCAGAGTTGATCAGAGAGGGATCTATCTGTTGGTCGATCTGATGGTAAATCGACCAGTGTATGGCCACCTTTAGTCTAATAGCAATCAGTGTGTGACGGCTGGGGTGGGAGGGATGAAGGGGGGCACTGTGGTGTCTCAGCCCTGGGTGCTGGAGGACCTTGTCCCAGCTCGGTGTTCTGATATGGTGCAGGTGGGGGTTGCACGTTGCTGCCAACTAATAGCAGACCATATTTCATCATTCCAGTCTTGGTCTTCTGATCAGTGTTCTCTCAATAAATAAACTCCAGTGTATGTCCTTAAAGGGAACCTGAACTGAGGGATATGGAGTCTGACCTATTTCATTTTAAACAATGCACATTGCCTGGCTATCCTGTTGATCCTTTGCCTCTAATACTTTTAGCCCCCGCCGGAACAAGCATGCAGATCAGGTGCTCTGATTGAAGAGAGACTGGATTAGCTGCATGCTTGTTTCAGGTGTGTGATTCAGCCACTACTGCAGCCAAAGAGATCAGCAGGGCTGCCAGGCAACTGGTATTGTGTAAAAGGAAATACATATGGGGGGTGTAGCCAAATGTCATTAATTGACGAGTGACCGATATTGGATATTCTGCCTGGCCCAGCTGGGGTCAGTTCAGACGACAATTGGGTAGATATTGTGCAGTCGGCTGGGTGTGCACGATATGGTTCATACAACATTGTTTCAGAGCATGCGCAAAAGTCTGCTTGCAGTATTGGAAAAAGATACGGTAATCATTTGGAATATCGGTATGTTTGAATAACGCTGTTTAATCTACTGTATTTTTGGACTAGAAGACTCACTTTTTCTCCCCAAAAGTGGGGAAAAAAGTCACTGCGTCTTATAGTCCAAATGCAGACAGAGTTCCTGACTTGTGAACGCCTGCCAATACCAACCTCCAACTCACCACAATGTCAGGGACTCCCTGTACTGTGGCCATACAGAGGAGGACACAGGGGGAGAGATGGAGGACACATAAATAGACCTCAATGCACTAAGCTTTATCAAACACTTTATCAAACGTTTGATAATTTACCTCATGGGTAAAATCTAATTTTGAATTCACTAAGGTGTTATATATTTATCGATAAAACATTTGATAAATCTATAACACCTTAGTGAATTCAAAATTAGATTTTACCCATGAGGTAAATTATCAAACTTTTGATAAAGTGTTTGATAAAGCTTAGTGAATTGAGGCCAAAGGGGCATAGAGGAGGACACATGGGGAACAAAGGAGGACACAAGGGGGGCAGAGGAGGACACAAGGGGGGCAGAGGAGGACACAAGGGGGGCAGAGGAGGACACAGGGAGACACAAGCGGTACAAGGGGGCATGAGGTACAAAGTGGGAATAATCCACAAGATGCCCCATCACCATGGATGCACCAGGTTTAGTATATATATTTTTTCCACTAGGGGCGTCTTATGGTCAGGAGCATCTTCTAGTCCGAAAAATACAGTACATGTTGTTCCTTTTTTTCCGGGTAATGTGGTATGATTTCTCTTGTTTGTGTGCACGATTTTTAAAGTAAGGCTGGTCCTGTGACAGGCAGTCGCGTGACAAGCAGGTCAGTGACGGGCGGTCAATGTGACGAACGGGCCAGTGACTGGCGGTCTCGTGATGGACAGGCCTGTGACGGGTGGTACCGTGGCAAGCAGGCCTATGATGGGCGGGCCTGAGGGGAGGTGATAGGCAGGTCTAAAATGGGCGGATCTGTGACGGGTGCCCTGTGAGGAGCGGTGATTATTCGTATTCTGGGCAGGGTTACTACGTGTAGCACAGTGGTAGCACTCACCAGGTCTCCCTGAGAGAAGAACTCTTTGTAGATCAGCTCCTGTGAGAGATAAAACAGACAACACATCAGTCACATGTCACATGGTGAAGATCTCTCTGCCTGTTAGTCCAGCTAAATACACTTATATCTTATACTTTACATGAAAATGAAATCTAGCTTCCCTGAACAATCACGAGGCTCCACCCCTTGGCCAATCACAGCATGTATGTAATAAAAGGGCGCCCAGGAAAGCCAATAGTAGAATATCAGTAAATTTACGGATATTCTACTATTAAAGTGTAAAGAAGGATTGTAAAATATTGGTATTCAATATCGATAGTTTACTGTAGCTAAAACCTAACCGTGCTCTTACACAGAACCCTCCCCCTGACGTGCAACCCTAACCGCCTCCCCCCCACCTGACGTTGAAATGTAACCACTCCCCCGATGCTTAGCATTACTGGGAGGGCGGAGTTACAATATACAGCAATACATAGAAATAGGAAGTGCTTCTGATGCAGAAACCAGGACAATTACTGTTAAATTGGGAGTCCTGAATACTGTGTGTGGGTACTGCCTCTTCAAGCTCTGAGCTAGATACAGAGAGACAGACTGGTGCTGCATCTGATGCACACTGGTAGATATCAATAGCAGTCGTATGTTTCACATCACAACATGAGGTCTGTGAGTTGTCAGTGAGTAAAGTAAAAGTATGACAGTGGAAACTGCCTCCTCTCTGCTCTGTGATGTGTATTGGCAGGGGAACTGGCCCCGCCCATCTGCTGTGCTCCGCCTCTGTTGCCTATCCTGAGGTTCCAGAACATACCGCAATCTTCCGGGTGGTCTTCCAGCCTTTGGTTTGATCAGAGAGGTCACAGGCGGTCATGAGGAGGCAAAGCAGGAGGTTGTGGTGGTGCATGTTTTTGGGATCATATCCATCTGGAGAGAGAGAGACAGAGACATCCCGACACATGTCAGCCAATCAGAGAAGAGCCCGCCTATTCTCAAATCAATGGACGAGAATTGTTCAAAATATTCCAGGCAACAAAGAGTCCAGCCTAAAGGGGTCTGACTATTCAGATATCACTGAATACCCAAACAGCTCAGGGTGACCAAAATCTACTAGGAAAGTGTAGGGGACTAAAAAGTCCTCCTACTAAAAGCAATGCTTAGGTGTGTTTGCTTCCTTAAAACACAACAGATTTGTGATCATTTAGCTGTAAAGGACCTTGGTTGCGAAAATCTTAAATTCTAAATACAAGTAAACATATAGAAATGAGAAGTACGTTTCTTCCAGAGTAAAATGAGCCATAAATTACTTTTCTCCTATGTTGCTGTCCCTTACAGTAGGTAGTAGAAATCTGACATTACCGACAGATTTTGGACTAGCACATCTTCTCATGGGGGTTCTCAGGGTTTTCTTTATTTTTAAAAGCACAGTGAAAGGCAGTTGCTCTGTCCAACTGCCAAAAAAGTGTGCAGCGAGCAGGGAGGCTGGCCAGTATCTTTGTATAAATTCAGGGAATGTCATTATAAAGAATAAAGGCCATGCTGAGAATCCCCCATGAAGAGATGGACTAACCCAAAACCTGTGAGTAATATCAGATTTCTACTGCCTACTGTAAGTGACAGCAACATAGGAGAGAATTAATGTATGGCTCATTTTACTCTGGAAGAAATGTCCTTCTTATTTGTACGTGTTTTGAAAATTTTAAGATTTTCGCAACAGTTCCTCTTTAAAGCGGTATCGTCACCATAAAAATCAATTTCAACAGCAACTGGTCTGAGTGTATTAAGTGATAAAGATGCTATTCCAGCATTCAAAACTTTCAAAACTTTTTCTGCTGTTATGGTTTGGAGTTATCACATACCTTAGGAGCACTGGCCCTTTAGTAGTCGTGCCAAAGAATTGCATGCTGGGGGTTCTTTTTATCTATAATCTATTCCTCCTCTTCCCTTTATTTCCCTGCGAGCTGCTTATCTGAAACCTAATCCCCTAATCACTTGTGTTTACAAGCAAGGCTGAGGCGACTCAGCGATTGGAGGAGACAAGAAAAAAAGTAAAGGGCAGAAATGACATCATGAGTTAGCCTTAACTGTAGGCAAAAGACATGGCCCCCACCAGGAACAGAATTCTCGTAATTTACTATATAACATTCACTGAAATCAAAACGTGGACAGTATAATACATGTGTTATGTAAGTAGATCAAGTATTTATCTACCGTATATACTTGCAAGCAAGCCAAATTTTTAACCCCCCAAAAGTGGGCCAAAAGTTGGGGGGTCGGCTTGCTTGCGAGTCATGTCCCCCCGGCCGGCGGGAACTACCTACCTACCTTCCTACCCTGAGCACTATCTACCTATACTGGGGCACTATGCTAGCTATACTGGGGCACTATGCTAGCTATACTGGGCACTATACTACCTATACTGAGCACTATGCTAGCTATACTGGGCACTATGCTACCTATACTGAGCACTATGCTAGCTATACTGGGGCACTATTCTAGCTATACTGGGCACTATACTACCTATACTGAGCACTATGCTAGCTATACTGGGGCACCATGCTAGCTATACTGGGCACTATGCTACCTATACTGAGCACTATGCTAGCTATACTGGGGCACTATGCTAGCTATACTGGGCACTATACTACCTATACTGAGCACTATACTAGCTATACTGGACACTATACTAGCTATACTGGACACTTTACTAGCTATACTGGACACTTTACTAGCTATACAAGGGGACGATACTAGCTATACTGGGCACTATACTAGCTATACTAAGCACTATACTAGCTATACTGAGCACTATACTGGCTATACTGAGCACTATACTGGATATACTGGGCACTATACTAGCTATACTGAGCATGATACTAGCTATACTAGGACACTATACTAGCTATACTGGGCACTTTACTAGCTATACTGAGCACTACCTACCTATACTGGGCACTATACTAGCTATACTGGGCACTATACTAGCTATACTGAGGCACTACCTACCCATACTGGGCACTATACTAGCCATACTGGGCACTACCTACCCATACTGGGCACTATACTAGGTATACTGGGCACTATACTAGGTATACTGGGACACACTTGGGGGATCACGCGGCCAGCATTTCCTACCCCCGGCTTATATGAGGGTCAATCATTTTTTCCTGTTTTTTCGGGTAAGGGGGGGGCCTTATATGCGGGTCGGCTTGCTTGCGAGTATATACGGTACTTATATATGTGTTTTTTTCCCTGGCATAGTATGGCTGATCCTACTGCTTTAACCATTTCAGCCCATGGGTTTTTTTCACCTTATGCATCTGAGCAATTTTCACCTCCCCTTCATTCGCCAATAACTTTATCACTAATTATCACAATGAATTGATCTATATCTTGTTTTTTACGCCACTAATTAGGATTTCTATGGGTGATACATTTTGCTAAGAATTATTTTTTCTAAATGCATTTTCACAGGAATATTAAGAAAAAAAAATGGAAAAAATCATTATTTCTCGGTTTTTGGCCATTACAGCTTTAAAATAATACATGCTACCATAATTAAAACCTATGTATTTTATTTGCCCATTTGTCATGGTTATTACACCAATGTTGTCCCTATCACAATGTTTGGCGCCAATATTTTATTTGGAAATAAAGGTGCATTTTTTCGTCCATAACAGTTTACAAGCTTATAATTAAAAAAAATGTTCGTAATATACCCTCTTCACATGTATATCTAGCACTAAGAGGACGGGAAACTGTTTTTTTTTTTTAGAAAGACTGTGGCCTCTGATGAGAAGCAGTTGTTTTTTCTTCCGGGGACTTAGATCGATGAATGGGAACTATATTCCCATTTATTGATCTCTGGGCTAACGAGGGCGGCACGGGGGTGTGCCGCAGCAGAAGCACAGCAGCCGCCTGGACGTGAGGATCACGTCCAGGCAACGTAAGTAAATGGTTAAGTGAACATCTGTCGTTACCCACAATGCACTACTACTGAATATGCAAATCATCTCTTTATGTCCCTGAAATCAGGCTTGCATCCAGAACCATTGGTGTATAGTGAGCCTATAGCAGATATCAGTTGTACAAGTGGTCCGGTTGACATAATCTATCCTCCACCTACAATTCTGTACTAACCTCGCTACCCACTATGCACTGCTTCAGCCAGCAACCCCAGACAGCTGACATCTGCATAATGGGATTCAGATAGGATAAATGTAGTGTTTTCTGGAGTAAAGGTGTCCATACATTGATAACTAGCCACCAGATCAACCATTAGATAGATCTCTCTCTGATCAGATCTATTGGCTGCTCATACACGGCACACAGATTTTGAATTGATCTCAGCATGACATCAATTCACAACCTGTGGAGCTGCCTCTGCCTGCCAGCAGCAATAATCTCACCTGTCCGCCGGCGCGAGTCCCCAGGTCCATGCTGACCCTTTCTCCGGCTGGCCTTCTTCTCCATCTGCTCTTCACTTCCTGTGCCGAGCGGAAGTTCAAACAGTAGAGGGTGCTCTACTGTTTGAACTTCCCTTTCTCACAGGACGGGACAGGAAGTGAAGAAAAGATGGAGAAGAAGGCCAGCCGGAGAAAGGGTCAGCATGGACCTGGGGACTCGCGCCGGCGGACAGGTGAGATTATTGCTGCATCGGTCTCCGACAAATCCAACGCTGCTAATGACGACCTGCCGGCGTTCAAGCAATATTTTCCACCTGGACAGGTCAACAGAATCGAACAATTTCAGATGGAAATCGGTCAACATTAGCATTAACAATTTCACAGCAGATTCGATCACAGTGATCAAATCTGCTGCATATCGGCAGGAAATCGATGTAGGGTATGGTCACCTTTACACAGGACAGAAGGAAAACAGAGAGAAATACACCCTGTATGTATTTAGAGAGTTTAGCCTAATTCCCCCTCATCTGTGACTAATCAAAAGTTTTAATTTCATCTCTCCCCTGTGTCACCTGATTGCCGCAGCAGATAAGCCCATTTGAAAGCACAGGCTGTTAACAATATGTCTGCTCCTATGAATCAGGATAGTAGAAACAGTGCAGATTTATAGTAGGATGTGTATCAGCTGTAACAAAGAAATGCATTTCTTTAAAGGTTATTCTGCTGTTGCTCATCTTTTAAAGAGACTCTGTGACAAAATTTTGAGCCTTATTTTTTCTATTCTAGAAGTTCCTATACCTGTTCTGATGTGGTCTGTCTTACTGCAGCCTTTCCTAGTTGCACTGTCTCTGTAATAAATCTTATCTTCTTTCCTCTGTCGTGTCTGTCGGCAAGAGGCTGGAATGTGTGGAATGTGCAGCACAGCTTGTCATTGGCAGAAGCTTACACACCCCCTCCAAGCTCTGCATGAGTCACACAGTAAGCTGTTCTCAGCCTATGATACTCTGGTTAGAAGCCAGTCATTTGTTTGTAAACACTGCCTAAAACTGGCAATTACAAGCCAGGGTTGCAGCAGGGAGTGACAGAAACAGCACAGAGGAGCCCAGGAGAACATAAGGAATAGAATGGTATGCTTTTTATATATATTAGAGTACAGATTCTCTTTAAAGCAGAGAGGAAGTTCTGAGTTCAGGTCCGCTTGAAGCAATGATCGGGTGGCCACACTGCAACAATCTCTGCCAGATTTGATTATTATGATCGATTCTGCAAGATGTCTATGCCGCAAAACAAGTAATGTAAGGGCATCTTTAGCAAGGGTATAAATATCTGGGTATTTCCCCCACCTTATTTGTACTGAGGAAGTCAATTGTACTAGTGATGAAATGTCTCCCTGAACACAACATGGGTTCTCACTTGGAGCCAGTGGCGTAAGTATGAAGCTTGGGGCCCCGGTGCGAGTTTTACATGGGGGCCCCAAGCACTAATGATATAGAGCCCCAAAACCTACCAAGGACAGCTGCTGTGTCAGAGAGGTGTAATCAGAGTAAGGAAACAATTTGTTGACGATTACCACTATTCAATGCACCTATAGAGGTGTTCATGATCAACAGAGCACCAATAAAAAGCTAATAAGGTGAATGAAGAAGGGCCCCTAGAGTCCGGGTGCCCCAGTGCAGTTGCAACCTCTGCATCCCCTACTGCTATGCCACTGCTTGAAGCTAATTTGATTGTTTCTTTGGCTATGCCCTGCCTGGAGAAAACAGACACTTCACAGCTTTTGTAGCCACTATTTTTAAAACAACATCAGCTGCTGTTATTCTAGTCACCACTTGGGGGCGATGTTTGATAACAGATGGAAAGTAAATGCTCTATGTGTACATTACTCCAAACACAATGCCAGCCGATATCAGTTACTGTATTTCTCTGTGAACCGCTCCTGTATGCTGCAGCTTTGGGATTATTGATAATTTGCAGCAACTGCAAATCCGGCTGCACATTTGTATGTTTCCAGGCCTGTAAGGTACGTTTGTGTATGCGTTTTGCATGTGTCTGTTCCAACACATATCATGCGCATCCATACAAGTTAAAACATGCATGCAAATGATACCTTTTTATACAAATAAAATGTCAATAGGATGTAAAAATAGCGTACGGCTTTTCCCAGGGAGGTAACAACATATTAGAGTTCAATATTGCCCATTTAGTTACAGTTTAGGTCCGCTTATAAAAGTGTAGGCACAAGTCTACTTGAGGGAACCCAGCGGGAAACCTCATACAGGAGTTCCGCTAACGTGATTGGGTGGACAGCCCCCTTTGGAAGTCTCAGGTTTCTGATAGGTTGTAGTAAACAACGCCCACACTATCTGGCCAATTACAACACTTCGCTTTGTAGACGGTGCTGTAAGCCGAGGAACTGTTCTCCATGAGGGTTCCTGTTGGGTCCCCTCGAGTAATTTAGCGCCAAAGTGTGTAAGCGGATATTAAAAACAGGTCTGTGAAGTCGATCCAAAAATCATCTGACTCCTCAGTTTATGAAACCACCAACTCCGACTCCGGGTAACCAGAATACATACATAAGAAATCGGCGGCGGGAGACTTGGGCGCAGGATACAGCCGGTATACAGCTTATCCTGCTGCTGCACCAGTTCCCAGCGGCGTTAAATACTATTCCCCCTCCAGGTCCACGTGGATAGTGGGAAATGATGTGATTTGGCTTCCAGCTATAGCTGGAAGGCGAATTACAGTGTTTTAAAAGTAATTCAGCTCCGTCTTCTGACGGCGCCAAAGTTGCTGACTGAGCGCCGCTATAGGCGTAATTCCTATTACGGTCTATGGTGGTGCCGGCTGCGCCCAAATCTCCTGCGCTGATATTACAGCGCTCCACCAAAATTGCTCCGTCTCTTTTGTCTCATTTTTGGATTTGGTTCAAAAATCATCCGACTCTAGTTTATTGAAACCACCGACTTTGACTACCCAAAATTGCTCCGACTCCACAGCCCCGATTAAAACGTTAATAAGTTAATTCATTGCAGCATTAGGGGTGGGAAAAGATACTTATGAGATTCATAGCAATTGAAGTGAGAGGATAGGAGGCTGCCATGTTCATTTCCTAATAAACAATGCCGGTTGCCTGGCTGTCATGCTGAGCTTTTGACTGCAGTTGTGTTTGAGTCACACCATGCAACAAACATGCCGCCAGTGGAGTCACAGCATCTGATAGGCATGCTCATTCCGGGGCAGTGACTTATAGTATTAGAGGCGGAGCCATAGCTCTCAACTGTCCCTCTTTCGGAGAGACTGTCCCTATTTGCAAGCCCTGTCCCTTTGTCCTGCTTTCTCTTTCATTTGTCCCACTTTCAAAACTGATGTACAGATCTGTGTACATGTATTTTTTTCCAGAAGTATGTGTTTAATTAACTCTAAACTTTATTCCCATCAATTAAATTGATATATTTCTTCATTTCAAATTTTAATATGAAGAAAAACTACTGCTGATAAAGAGGAGCAGTGTGGTTTAAAGTTATTCCAAGCCCAAGCTCGACCTCAGGATCCTATTCAGGCTTCCCTCGGTGGTCCCAAGCCCCCCGTTGCAGAGCGCAGCCCCCCTCACATCGGGACCACGTAGCTCTTTTCCCTGTATCGTATCCGCGCAGTAGCTGCGTGAGCTCATCCACGCATGCGCATTAGCATGGAGGATGCGGATGCGCATTAGCACGGAGGCTGCGGATGCGCATTAGCACGGAGGCTGCGGATGCGCAGTAGCAGTGTTACTGCGCATGGATTTGAGCGGCTACTGCGTGGCCCTATTAGTGACAATGCCTTGTTGCTAATCTTCGGGGAACACGCTCAGCGATGGAGGACCTCAGACCAGTGAGGGAAGCCCCAATAGGCTCCTGAGGCTTTCCTCTCTTTAGGTAAGTATCTCATTTTGTACCCGAGCTTCGGCTCAGGTACACTTTAAATGATAAAAGTACATATTTTGATTCTGAATGCTCTGTGATAGGCGTGGCGAGGGGTGTGGTGGGGGAGTGGTTAAAGGTGTGGTAGTGGCATGCCTTATAGTGTCCCTCTTTCTTATCTCAAAAAGTTGGGAGGTATGGCAGAACATCAGCACAGAAGTCAGGCAACTGGCATTGTTTATTACAGAATCATGATGGCAGCCTCCGTATCCTTCTCACTTCAGGTTCCCTGTAGCAGAGATATGCACAGAAAGTAGTCTTCCTCAAGGTGGCGCTCTGGCAGAGTAGTGAGGCCGTGCCATTGCGCTGGTCGTTACCTTTTGCCATTATTTGGAGATCTCTGAAGATTCGTAGATGGTGCGCCAGGTCTGTGGCCAGGATGATGTCTCTCATCAGGTCCAACATCCGCTGATAGTCCTGCAGAACATCACACAAGACACTCCTGTTACCCACACGTTTCCAAAATTGTACAATGCACCACTACAGTAACACAGTAGAGTCCTGGTTATCCGGAACCCAACTAACCAGCAGTCTCAAGCAACCAGCACAAATTGCCGTCAGTTCTCACAGTGAGGAAGGCCAACTTCTTAGGCTGTTTGTGGGCTCTGCTGTGCTTAAAGGATACCAGAGCCGAATAAAGCTAGAGAAACGTGGGCAGCAGGCATATACTGTCCCCTGTCCTGATGCCCACACCCACAGCTCCCCCATGCTCCTCTCTGCCCTCCCCGTATCTTGCCTAAAAGCCCCCCAGGATCCTCTTCCAGGTGGCTGGAGTCGGACTTTACTGCACAGGCCAGGCTGTGCACATCCTACTGCACGCACCCATGGCCGGGAGCACACTGTGCATGACGTTGTGGTTATGTCATGTGCAGTGCGCTCCTGGCCACCGGCGTGTGCTACAGGTAATGTGCAGCCTAGCCAGCGCCAGCGCAGTAAAGCCCAACTCCGGTGACTCGGAAAAGGATCCATGGAAGCTTTTAGGCAAGATCCGGTTATCAGAGTGGAGAATGGGGGAGCGGTAGGCATCAGGACTGGTGACAGTATATGTCTGCTCCCCCCGTTTCTATAGCTATTCGGCTCTGGTATGCTTTAAAGACCAGGTTCCACGGCTCTCCCAAGCTTAATATACTTTCAGTTACTGTATTTTAACTCGATACAGAAGTCATGGTATGTATATTGAGTGGGTTATATGTATCTATATTTTTTTATACCTCCTCGTCTCAGGTTCCCTTTGAAGTATACATGTCAAACTCCGGCCCACGGGCCAAATCTGGCCCTCAGAGCCATTAAATTTGGTCCTCAAGGGGTTTCCCCACTTTGCATTATGTTTGGCCCACTCTAGACCACCAGGGAAGCTATATTGGAGGTGAAGCCTTATAATAGCAGGGAAGCTATATTGGAGGTGAAGTCATAGAAAACCAGGGAAGCCATATGGGAGGTGGTAGGGGGAAAGCACTAAACACTAGGGAACTGTATATGGGATGGAGGGCCACTAGACACCAAGGAACTGTATAGGGGAGGCAGGAGGGCACTAGACACCAGGGAACTGTATAGGGAAGGGGGGCACTAGACACCAGGGAACTGTATAGGAGTTGGAGGGGAGTAATTAGACACCAGGGACCTTTATAAGGTGGTCAGTAGACATTGCGGATGGCCCGCGACTTCCCAGTGTTCAGTTTCGGCCCACTTTGTATTTGAGTTTGACACCCTTGCTTTAAATGAAACCAGCGATCCCGATAATACAAAAATCGATACTTACCCGGGGATTCCTACCGCGTCATAAACACACGCGAGTCCTACACCGTCCTCCTGCGGTCTGCCGTGCATGTGCAGTAGGCCCAGACTGGACACAACCGAGCCAGCTACCGGGGCTGATCGCGGCTGAACAGCAGACCGCAGGTGGACAGCGTGGGACTGACACGTGTTTATGGGGCAGGACGATTTTTCTATTACCGTGATCTCTGGTACACTTTAAAGTGGATCCGAGATGAACTTTTACACATTGAATAATTGTGTTCCTTTCCTATTGTTTATAGGGCATTTCTCAAACCAAATACTTTTTTGTTTTTTTCCGTTTTAATACTCTAATTCCCTATAAACTAAACAAGCCACGCCCACAGGTTTTCAGAGAGCCAAGGCACCCTCAGACAGTAGCAAGGGCTCATGGGAGCACAGTCTGGGCAGGAGGAGGGGGAGGTATTACTAGCCAGAGATTTCAGAGGCAGAGGGGAGGAGGGAGGAGGGAGGAGGAGGGGGATTAGTTTTTTTTTGCTCAATATGCAGATAAGCCTGCCTCTGGCTGCTGTCATTGTATTACAGGAAGAAAGAATTATTAAAGTCTATTAAAGCTGTTTGCAGCTAGATTTGCTGTGTAAACTATCTAAACTTTAGACAAGTTACTTGTTATAGTTAGTTTTTCATCTCTGATACACTTTAAGGTTTGGCTGATTGGATCGTTTTGCAGTGCAAGGGACTCCCAGAAGTCTTCTCCAGCAGCACAAATGGGAAGGTGTCCATTCTTCTGCACTCAGGCGGTCTTGTGGTCCAAAACTCTCACAACCATGCAGTACTATTAGCCTTATAACAACATTTGTCATTTATATTTTGGTAATGTATTTATATGACAAAAGTGCAGAGTTCTTCGTGAGCCTGCTGCTGCACTCTGCCAAGCAGGAACTTTCCAAATAGTTATTGCAAAAAGAAAAGAAGTGGAATGAGTGAGACTTTGAGCAAACTAATGGATGTAGATTTACAGCCATTTGCATTAAAAATGTAGAGGCTGAAGTAGATGTTTAATAGATTTACATGGCAAGCACAGTGATGGAGTTTGATAAATGAAACAGAGTTTCCTTCATTTCCTCTTTATCTGATGATAACCATGTGATTTAGTGATGCCATTTGTCCTGTTCCTCTGTGATTTCACTCACAGGTCTCCTTCAGCATAATGAGTCTAATTATTTTATGTATTTATCCTGATTTAGTGTAGCGAGAGGAACAGATGTCAGCGTGTAGATGAGTCCCCAGAGACGTCACAGCGAATAAGATACACAACACAGCAGCCTCGACTCCCGGAGGAGATCCAGCACAAGACGTGACAGTCTCTACAAAACTCATCGCTGTACGTCCCAGGAGAGTCTCACATCTGTTCATCTACACGCTGCAGTGTCTGGGAGAGGCGTATGAGATCTACAGCAGCTGGGGCACCAATGGGGAAGGGGGAGAGGGGTGTTGTATACTCTGCAGCACGTACCATCTGTATCCCGCCACTACACCTATCACTGCTGCCTCCCCCGCTACACCCATTAGGAGGTAAATAATCTGGACTACAGTATGAAAAACCACAAGCTTTGTCCTCTGTGGAAGTGGCGTATCTTAAGGGGTGCAGGCATGGCTCATGGCATAGCACCCATGGGCACAACGCAGTGCCTGCCCCTTCATATGGCGCCAGCCAATGCTCTCTCCTGTCCCCACTGCCTCACAGCATGACTAGGGTGCTACCCGCATACATGGAATACTGCACATACGGGAGTGACATCATTAGTCACTTACTGCATGTGAAGTTTAGCTGCACGGGTACCACGCGCCCACTGCTTTCTTCGGTCGCCGCTGATCTGTGAGGTCTGAGTAGCCCTGTGAAGCAGCAGGGTAGGAGGCACCTGTCAATATCTCGTGTGGGGAGGCACCTGTCACTATCTAATGGGGGGGGGGGGCACTGGGGCACCTGTCACTATCTCAACTGGGGGGCGCCTATCACTATCTAATGGGGTGGGGTGGGGGGCACCTCTCACTATCTCAACTGGGGGGCGCCTATCACTATCTAACTAGGGGGGCACCTGTCGGGGGGCACCAGTCACTTTCTCAACTGGGGGGGTTTCTTACACTGTCAAAAACTAACAGCACAGAACTAGACACCGTTATGTGTGAACCCAGCTATATATAAGGGTGGGTGGGTGGCTACTTAATTTATGTATATAGGGTGTACTTGGTTACCTAATTATTTTATCTTGATGCACCTGACTGCTTAAATAGTTTATATACAGGTGTATTACTACTTAATTATTTTTTGTTACTACTTAGTATTTTTGTTGGACGGCGTACGACTACTGGATGAATTATCTGTAGGCATGTTACCGATTGATTCTATTATCTGGAATCGTGGAACTAGTTAAATTTGAGGCAATTTCAGTGTTTGCCATAGGCACCCTATTCCCCAGATACTCCCCTGCTCTGTGGGAGATACGCCCCTGCTCTGTGGGAGATACGCCCCTGCTCTGTGGGAGATACGCCCCTGCTCTGTGGGAGATACGCCCCTGCTCTGTGGGTGTTCCTGGCTCTGCCTTCCGCTCTTGCTGCGGGTTTATTATTGGGACACCTGTATTCACTAGACATAGTGAGGTGCTAACCATTCAAGCTTGCATGTACATTTAACGCTAAATGTATGCAGCTTCTAATTGGCAGGAAGTGCATTTTATTGGCTCACTTCTGAGCTGCATACAATTTGTATTTATTACATCTTCATGCAAGGACCTCCTTCTGGCACCGTGGTGAGTTTCAGGTTACCGTCCTCTCCCCAGTCTAACGCTCACCTTTCTGGAGAACTGCTCAAATATATTACAGCCCTGTGAGTTGAGGATGGCGATCGCTTGAGCAAAGTGGTGTCTCTGCGGGCGACAAGACAATAAACTGCATATCAGGTAAAGACAAACAGACAATCATCAGAGTGCACAGAAGATACAGCTGTATGCAAACCCCAACCTGAGCAGGGAAACCCCTATCATGCAGCATTCAGCTCTGCCCCGCTTACATCCGACAGTGCAGTACAATTATTATTTATATAGCAGTGATAGCTTCTGCAGCACATTACAGAGTACATAGTCATGTCACTGACTGTCCTCAGAGGAGCTCACAATCTTATCTCTACCATACTCATAGTCTAATGTCCTACCATATTATTATTATTATTATTATTATTATTATTATGTATATAGCACTGACAGCTTCTTCAACACTTTATAGAGTACATAGTCATGTCACTAACTGTCCCTCAGAGGAGCTCACAATCTAATCCTGTCATAGTCTAATGTCCTACCATATTATTATGTATTTATATAGCACTGACATCTTCTGCAGCACCTTACAGAGTACATAGTCATGTCACTGACTGTCCTCAGAGTAGCTCACTATCTAACCCTACTATAGTCATAGTCTAATGTCCTACCATATTATTATGTATTTATATAGCACTGACATCTTCCGCAGCACATTACAGAGTGCACAGTCATGTCACTGACTGTCCTCAGAGGAGCTCACAATCTAATCCTACCACAGGTATAGTCTAATGTCCTACCATATTATTATTGTGTATTTATATAGCACTGACATCTTCTGCAGCACATTACAGAGTACATAGTCATGTCACTGACTGTCCTCAGAGGAGCTCACAATCTAATCCTACCATAGTCATAGTCTAATGTCCTACCATATTATTATTATGTATTTATATAGCACTGACATCTTCTGCAGCACTTTACAGTAGGGCTGCCCGATTTTAGGTGAAAATTGAAATTGCGATTTTTCTCTCAAAAATTGCGATTTCGATTTTTTCACGATTTTTTTTCAAATTGCTTTGGCACTAAATTCACTATGCCCCCAGTATAGTTTATCCAGATACTGCGGGCGGACGATTGCTTTAAGAGAAACTCCGACCAAGAATTGAACTTTATCCCAATCAGTAGCTGATACCCCATCACAAATGGATCATCAGGGGACTCTATATGGCTGATATTGTGGTGAAACCCCTCCCACAAGAACAAGAAAAGAACGTACTCTTGGCAGTTTCCTGTCTGTGAACCTTGCTGCATTGTGGGAAATAGCTGTTACAGCTGTTTCCAACTGTGAAAAACCATGCAGCAGCTACTGTCAGCAGTGTTCACTGGAGTTCCTTTTTAAGAGCCGGGCAGCGGGGGCGGTTTATGTAAGGGCAGCGGGGGGCGGTTCACGTGAAGACGATATAGTTATCGTCACTATCTGCAGTTTTCAGAGTGCCCGCCCGCTGCCCGCACGCTTGTCTGCCTGCACCGCTGTGCGCCGATTGGCCAGAGCCGCCAGAAGCAGTGAATATGCATTATGGTTAATGAGCGGGGGGGGGGTCCACTCAAGCGAGCGGCACACACAGCTTTACCAATCGCTGGATATCAATGGAATGACGGCAGCTGCCGTCATTCCATTGCTATCCAGCGATTGGTAAAGCTGTGTGCCGCTCGCTCGAGTGGACCCGCCCCCCCCGCTCATTAACCACAATACATATTCACTGCTTCTGGCGGCTCTGGCCAATCAGCGCACAGCAGAAGGCGGGCCAGACAAGCGTGCAGGCAGCGGGCGGGCACTCAGCAAAAACCGAGGATACTGACGATCACTAGATCGTCGTGGCACGAACCGCAGTTTCGGTTTTGAAACGAAAAACCGTGCAGCCCTACTTTACAGAGTACATAGTCCTGTCACTGACTGTTCCTCAGAGGAGCTGAGGACCAAACACAATGCAGTACCACTGTAGTGTCAGGAACCGGCCCGCGGCACGCTCGTGTATACGGTTCCCGACTGCGGGTTTGACCAGATCAAGCGGGGAACAGCCTTATTTAAGCTACATACAAGGCTGTGACCCCTAAAAAGCTTCTTACTGCCACCACTAGCGGTTTGCTAGACACGTCCACTCGGCTGTTGAGTAATCTGCACGCAATCCGCGTTTTCGTATTCGGGTCAGCTTTGCGCTTTAGGCCAAATACGGGAACGCCACGCACACACACGCACAGTTGCAATCTTACACTGTAGTGAAGCAAAACCACTAACAGTCGTTCCGAACGATACTGTTAGCCACTCTGCTGTCGAGCTACTCGCACTGGCGTTTTCGTACGTTGGGTCAGCTGCGTGCTTTAGGACAACGTATGACAAACGCCCCCACACACAATGCAATTACAATCTCATACGGTAGGGTTGCTCAAACGTACAATTAGGCATGGATTTATACACAGTTGCACTTCAGTCTCTTCTAGGCTATGAGTGTTAGTTTAGTACAGCAGAAGTCAAACTTATTTAAATAACAATTTAATATTCCAGGAAAACGTGGAACAGTGCAGAAAGTAATATATACAACAGATGTACAAAAAACAAAGTAAAAAAGTACAAAGTAAAAGTACAAGATAAAAGTTAAAAAAATACACACAAGGATATTTGCGTAAAAATAAAAATGGGGATTAAAATGTTACCAACTTGAAGGTCTAAACGTTGTTGGCGGGAGCACGCCGCTTTTTCGACCAGGAGTCGAGATCATCCCTAGCTATGCGCTATCTCCAGGAGAAGATACCTGTGACTGTCCTGGACCAACTTAAATAGTCCGAAGTGTCCCCTGGGGCATTTAATGTCCAGCCCCCAGGAACTAATGCAATTTCCCCGTTTGTGACATCACCGAACGCTTGTCCTAGTCTTCCTGTGATATGCGAACTTTAAAGGGTTCCTGTTTTGGCTTTTTGAAGGTTGCAGAATTCAACAGGTAAGATTGTATCCTAACAGACATCAAAAGGCTTCCTCAACATTATTTCCTAGCATCAAAGCTTTCCTGTCTCCGTTTTTAAAGTCTGCAGAGATTTCCAACCCCTTCCAATAGATGTAATTTACAGGATATAGTTTGCACCTCCACCAGTAATTCAATTTCCTCACAATGAAATAGTGTTTAACACACATGTCAAAGGTTTGGTGAGGAGACTCTTCCTGACTAGTCTAGAGTTCTTCACAATGCTTTAACAGCCTTCATCAACAGAAGTGTAAGGGCCCTTTTCCACTAGCAGTCGCTAGCGTTCACGCTGAACGCTAGCGATTGCTGGATCGCAATTACCGGCGATTCCCCGACGTTCGCGGCCGCGATTTTGCTATGCTATGCACTGCATAGCAAAATCGCGGCAAATATCGCTCCGCCGCGCGTTCGCGTTCCCGTCAAAAACGAATCGCGGTAGTGGAAATGACCTACCGCGATTCATATGTTAAAAAGCAAACCGTAGCGATTGTAAAATCGCTAGCGGTTTGCGACTTTGCGATTCAGCCAGCGCTGGTGGAAAAGGGCCCTAAATGTTTCAATTGTCAATGACTTCAAAGCTTCAGCTCCAGATAAGGTGGAACAAAACCCTTCACTTCTGCCATTGTCTGATTAACCCCAGCTCTAATTACTGAAGTCCGCTTTAGATGCAAATGTAGTACAGCCAGATGACAAACGCTTCAAAGCAGAATACACATGTGAGATATAGCAGACAAACCAGATGGCAGTTACCTCTAATATCATGACCATATCATAAATAGTCGCCATGTCCTGCGTATTACTGTACATATCGTCATCACCACATATACCATCCATATCCTCACTCCATATCCTCACACTGCAGCTCCATGGGTGACAAGTATTATTAGGGATCCTTGCCCCAAGACTCCTTACTGTTTCATGTACTAGCTCGTGCAAGGATTTCTACCCTGGGCAAAGGCTGAAATCCTACATCAACAGCCATAACCAGTGCACTCTCCAGCTGACCCTTAGCTTAGCATCAAGTGAAAATGATCAGCACTAACTAGACAACATTTGTTCAAGTAAACTTAATTTGTATCACAAATCTGACAACTTACACTCCCTGCCGAGGTTGTGATGCAAAATGTGTGACGGTTTCTGCAAAAGTGTCCCCATACTGGAGATGATGGGAGTTTAGAAGCCACTCACCTCCATGACGGAGCCTTCAGAGCTGTAGAGAGCAGCCAGAACAGATTTCTGCAGAGGAGAAAGACAGGAACAGGGTCAGTCATGTTCCTCAGACTCTTGTGGAAGATGTAACAGCGATAGAACAGTGATGATCCTGAACTAGAATCCCACCTCGGCCAATGTGCTCCAAGGTGACCAAATGGTGATGGTGCGGATCAGAAGAACAGAACTGGTGCTATAAAATGCATACTTACCTTTATCTTCTTCTTTCTTCAACAGGAACTTTAACTTAAACTGAACTTCATCCCAATCAGTGGCTGATACCCCCTTACTCACAAGAACTTTTTACATTTACTCTAATACATCACCAAGGATGTATACTGTATGTGGCTGATATTGCGTTAAACACCCCCACAGTGCCCTGACAGTGACCTGTCTGTGAACCTTGTTGAATTGTGGGAAATAATGGCTGAAATAATGGCTTTCCAACCACCAAGCAAGCACTATCTCCATGTGTGTGTGTGTATCTACGTACTGTACTATATATAATCTTTGTGTCTGTGTGTTTATAGATAATGCCAGTGTATGCTGTCTGGATTTTTTTCTTGTCTGCAAGGCCAGCAGTAAAGATGATGCTTTAGAATGGTACCCAAACTATAGGGTGGAGACTGTGCCAGGCTCTGTCAAGTCTGTCAGTCGCCGGGTAATCGAGTATCATAACCGCAGCACACTCGATCGAGCCATTGCAGCCCGATTGATTCTTTTGGTCGAGATGATCACTTAGGTGGTCATGATATGGCACCGATATCTGCCAGACTGAAATTTGAGTAATTAATGGTTACCCTAAGTGATCACATGCATTCACTTATATTTTGCAGTATTTCAGATTCCATGTGTAATCCTGCCATCAGATTTAAAGGACACCCGAAGCGAAAATAAACTCATGAAACAAATGATTGTATCTATCTTCCTTCTCCTAAAAATGACTTAAGATATTCCACAGTTTCATTTTAAGTTTAAATCTACTTTTTAAAGTTTTAACTGTTTTATTGTTTTTGCTCAATGACACATTCATTGAAGTATGCCAGAGCTAAAATCTATGAACCATTGAACCTTTTTATCTCTTTCCTGCTCTCAGAAGCCATTTTCTGCTAGGAAAGTGTTTTATAGTTGGAATGTCTTATCAGTGAGGGTCACACTGTAGTCACTTCCTGTCTGAGTCAGGACTGAGTCAGCCACTTACATACCTGATATTTAACTCTTTCAGGCAGAGAAAGAAAAAAGGAACACAGCATAGTTATTAGTGTGTGTGGCACTGCACATACCCATGTCATGTCACACGTCACTTCGGATATCCTTTAAAGTGGACCTGAACTCTTGCACAGGACAGAAGCTAAATATAGAGAAATGTACCCTGTATGTATTTAGAGAGTTTAGCCTGTATAATTCTCCCTCATCTGTGACTAATCACCACTGTAATTTGATCTCCCAGCTGTGTCAGCTCAGGAATCTCCTCGGCCTCAGCAGTTTGTAAACACAGGATGCTAACAATTTCTTCTTCCATGCAAGCAGGAAGTAGACACACTGCTGATTTATTGCAGGATGTGTATCCACTGTAACAAAAAAGGATTTTCTTTAAAGGTTATTATGATGTTGCTTATCTTTTAGAGCACAGAGGAAGTCTGAGTTCAGGTCCACTTTAATCAAGTAACAGCTGTTTTTATCCTATACCCTTCCTGGGTGAGCCTGTCTGACAAAACAATACAGGTAACAAGACGATGAGTTTGCCGGGACTCACGGAGGCCACTTGGAAGGAGTTGTTTGTCCCCCGGTGGTCCAGGTCGTGGCACATACACGATACAAACAAGGCAAAGCTTTCAATGTCCCTGGAAGACAAAAGCATCAATCAGCACCTCTGGCAGAGCGGAGAGCAACGGACCAGCCTGAGGGAGACACTGGGATCTATTAACAATACTTCTCATAAATGACTTTTTATTTATCACCTAATTGATAAAAATAACCTTTCAGCACGTTTGCAAGCAAAATAATCACTCAAAGTTGTTCCTGATTAACTTTATTTCAGTATTACTCTTCTTACCTTAATTATATCAAATTTTGCTTTTTGGGAGCTTAAAAAAGTATCACAGATAAGATGAAAACAGAGGAAAACAGGTGAAAAAGCTTTGTGAATTATGCCCAATCTGATTATAGTGGAGCAAGGAAAACCATTTACAACCATTGCATTGCTACTAAAGGTGGGTACACACATCAGATAAAAGTCTTTGGAAAATGAAAGATCACAGACCGATTTTACCCCCTTCCATGTAGTATGAGAGCCACACCTACACAGTCTATTCTATGGAGCTGCACTCCCCATCAGACAGAGATCTTACCCCCTTCCATGTAGTATGAGAGCCACACCTACACAGTCTATTCTATGGAGCTGCACTCCCCATCAGACAGAGATCTTACCCCCTTCCATGTAGTATGAGAGCCACACCTACACAGTCTATTCTATGGAGCTGCACTCCCCATCAGACAGAAATCTTACCCCCTTCCATGTAGTATGAGAGCCACACCTACACAGTCTATTCTATGGAGCTGCACTCCCCATCAGACAGAAATCTTACCCCCTTCCATGTAGTATGAGAGCCACACCTACACAGTCTATTCTATGGAGCTGCACTCCCCATCAGACAGAAATCTTACCCCCTTCCATGTAGTATGAGAGCCACACCTACACAGTCTATTCTATGGAGCTGCACTCCCCATCAGACAGAAATCTTACCCCCTTCCATGTAGTATGAGAGCCACACCTACACAGTCTATTCTATGGAGCTGCACTCCCCATCAGACAGAAATCTTACCCCCTTCCATGTAGTATGAGAGCCACACCTACACAGTCTATTCTATGGAGCTGCACTCCCCATCAGACAGAAATCTTACCCCCTTCCATGTAGTATGAGAGCCACACCTACACAGTCTATTCTATGGAGCTGCACTCCCCATCAGACAGAAATCTTACCCCCTTCCATGTAGTATGAGAGCCATACCTACACAGTCTATTCTATGGAGCTGCACTCCCCATCAGACAGAAATCTTACCCCCTTCCATGTAGTATGAGAGCCACACCTACACAGTCTATTCTATGGAGCTGCACTCCCCATCAGACAGAAATCTTACCCCCTTCCATGTAGTATGAGAGCCACACCTACACAGTCTATTCTATGGAGCTGCACTCCCCATCAGACAGAAATCTTACCCCCTTCCATGTAGTATGAGAGCCACACCTACACAGTCTATTCTATGGAGCTGCACTCTCCATCAGACAGAAATCTTACCCCCTTCCATGTAGTATGAGAGCCATACCTACACAGTCTATTCTATGGAGCTGAACTCCCCATCAGACAGAAATCTTACCCCCTTCCATGTAGTATGAGAGCCACACCTACACAGTCTATTCTATGGAGCTGCACTCTCCATCAGACAGAAATCTTACCCCCTTCCATGTAGTATGAGAGCCATACCTACACAGTCTATTCTATGGAGCTGCACTCCCCATCAGACAGAAATCTTACCCCCTTCCATGTAGTATGAGAGCCACACCTACACAGTCTATTCTATGGAGCTGCACTCTCCATCAGACAGAAATCTTACCCCCTTCCATGTAGTATGAGAGCCATACCTACACAGTCTATTCTATGGAGCTGCACTCCCCATCAGACAGAAATCTTACCCCCTTCCATGTAGTATGAGAGCCACACCTACACAGTCTATTCTATGGAGCTGCACTCTCCATCAGACAGAAATCTTACCCCCTTCCATGTAGTATGAGAGCCACACCTTCACAGTCTATTCTATGGAGCTGCACTCCCCATCAGACAGAGATCTTACCACCCTTCATGTAGTATGAGAGCCACACCTACACAGTCTATTCTATGGAGCTGCACTCCCCATCAGACAGAAATCTTACCACCCTTCATGTAGTATGAGAGCCACACCTACACAGTCTATTCTATGGAGCTGCACTCTCCATCAGACAGAAATCTTACCCCCTTCCATGTAGTATGAGAGCCACACCTTCACAGTCTATTCTATGGAGCTGAACTCCCCATCAGACAGAAATCTTACCCCCTTCCATGTAGTATGAGAGCCACACCTACACAGTCTATTCTATGGAGCTGAACTCCCCATCAGACAGGAATCTTACCCCCTTCCATGTAGTATGAGAGCCACACCTTCACAGTCTATTCTATGGAGCTGAACTCCCCATCAGACAGAGATCTTACCCCCTTCCATGTAGTATGAGAGCCACACCTACACAGTCTATTCTATGGAGCTGCACTCCCCATCAGACAGAAATCTTACCACCCTCCATGTAGTATGAGAGCCACACCTACACAGTCTATTCTATGGAGCTGCACTCCCCATCAGACAGAAATCTTACCACCCTTCATGTAGTATGAGAGCCACACCTACACAGTCTATTCTATGGAGCTGCACTCTCCATCAGACAGAAATCTTACCCCCTTCCATGTAGTATGAGAGCCACACCTACACAGTCTATTCTATGGAGCTGCACTCCCCATCAGACAGAAATCTTACCACCCTCCATGTAGTATGAGAGCCACACCTACACAGTCTATTCTATGGAGCTGCACTCCCCATCAGACAGAAATCTTACCACCCTTCATGTAGTATGAGAGCCACACCTACACAGTCTATTCTATGGAGCTGCACTCTCCATCAGACAGAAATCTTACCCCCTTCCATGTAGTATGAGAGCCATACCTACACAGTCTATTCTATGGAGCTGCACTCCCCATCAGACAGAAATCTTACCCCCTTCCATGTAGTATGAGAGCCACACCTACACAGTCTATTCTATGGAGCTGCACTCCCCATCAGACAGAAATCTTACCCCCTTCCATGTAGTATGAGAGCCACACCTACACAGTCTATTCTATGGAGCTGCACTCCCCATCAGACAGAAATCTTACCCCCTTCCATGTAGTATGAGAGCCACACCTACACAGTCTATTCTATGGAGCTGCACTCTCCATCAGACAGAAATCTTACCCCCTTCCATGTAGTATGAGAGCCATACCTACACAGTCTATTCTATGGAGCTGCACTCTCCATCAGACAGAAATCTTACCCCCTTCCATGTAGTATGAGAGCCACACCTACACAGTCTATTCTATGGAGCTGCACTCCCCATCAGACAGAAATCTTACCCCCTTCCATGTAGTATGAGAGCCACACCTACACAGTCTATTCTATGGAGCTGCACTCCCCATCAGACAGAAATCTTACCCCCTTCCATGTAGTATGAGAGCCACACCTACACAGTCTATTCTATGGAGCTGCACTCCCCATCAGACAGAAATCTTACCACCTGTGATGAAACGCGGAAAAGCCGCTGTCTCTCAAGGCGAGGCGGCTGTTTCCGTGTCCAGCATGGCGTCACAACGCGGAAAAAACGCCGCATGCCGCTTAGGCAGAGCGGCGGAATCCGCATTGGAGGCGACTCCCGCACTCAGTTCACTGGATACATTGCAAGACAGTACTGGTGTGGCTGGGACTGATAGTCCACCAAGATTCAGACTTACACGCGCGCGAGCACAGAGGCAGAGTTTAAATAGCTGTTAGAAGGGAGTCGGCTGACCAGCTGGGTCAGCTGACAAATTCCACTGCTCCCATTGGACCAGCAATTAGGGAGGTCCTGGAAAGGTCCTAGAGTATATATACTGCTGGTTGTTCACTTGCTCTTTGTCTGGCGTGCGATCACACACGTGGGAGCACCCAGATCCGTAGTCAGATCCGCAAGTGTGCCGGGACCAGCTGGAGCTGTAATCCTACACTTAGCTAGATTCTGTTGATAGCTAAAGTACTAGTTTGATTGTGATTATCTGTTATGACTTTTGCCTGCCTTGACTACCCTTCTGAACTCTGATCTTGTACCTCGTTATTTCTGATACTCTGTTGCCGAACCCCGGCTCGCTCCTAGACTCTGTTTCTGCCTCCTGATTTTGTACCCCGATATATCTGATACCCCATTGCCGAACCCTGCCTGTACTTTGACTCTGCCTTTGTCTGCTGATCTTGTACTTTATCTGTCTGTGTGTTTACGACCTGGCTTGTCCGACCTCGAGAACTGACCTTACCGTTAGAGGCGGTTCCTCGCTCTGTTAGCGATCCTTCCTCCTGAGGGTCACTTTCAGATATACCTTCCTACTGTCAGTCTGACTCCTCCCGTCTTGGAGAGCTCAGGTCTGCGGAAGGAATCTGTGCAGTACTCCTTGCTGCATTGAGGCCTTGTCCTCTAAGTGTTACAGTTACACCAAACACTACACTCTACTCAGGTGAACAGAGGTTAGTTTGTATATCGGATTATCGGTGAGACTGCAGATCACTTATAATCTGGTATATATCTGTATTTCCGGTGATACTGCAGATCACCGGTAATCAGATACTCTCTGCGCCCACCGATCGTTACAGAACGCCAGACCAAATACAAAATGGACGCAAACACTGATTGTCTGGGTGTACTTGCCACTTCGGTGGACAACATCAATCAAGTACTGGGCACCCACATGACTCTTATTGATGCCCTATCAGGGTCTGTACAAATCCTCCAGACATCAGTGGATCATGTGCGATCCTCTCCTAGCTCTGACATACGTATGCCTGTACCTGAAAGCTTTTCCGGCCACAGATCTGACTTCCGGAATTTTAGGAGTAGAGTTTTGTCCTATTTTGAGTTGAGACCCCAATCTTCGGGTACTGAGACCCAGAGGGTCACGTTTATAAAGACTTTGTTGTCCGGCGACTCCCAGTCTTGGGCATATAGCCTGCCCGCCGGAGACAAAGCTCTTACCTCTGTAGAGGAATTCTTTAACGCTATGGCAGTAATTTACGACGATTCGGACCTTGCTTCGACTTCTGAGCGGAAGCTCAAGCTTTTGCGTCAAGGTCCGGTCGAAGATTACGCCGCCGAGTTTAGGAGGTGGTCAGTTACGGCCAGGTGGGACACTTATGCCCTATTAGATCGTTTCTTGTCAGGGCTGTCCGATGAGGTCTCTGATTTGATGTTAAGCCAGCCCGAGCCTAGAACAGTCGATGAGGCCATCTCAGCGGCCATCCGAATCGACCGCAGGCTGCGCTACCAAAAACAGACCAGGGGTAGTTCCCGTGTCAGAGGGGTATCTTACACTACGGTCCCAGTGACTCCACCTCCTACTATTGCACCTTCTCCCGTCTTGCCTCCATCCGAGCCAATACAGATTGCTCGGTCAAAATTGACCCAGGTAGAGCGAAGACGGAGAATGACCGAACAGCTGTGTCTGTACTGTGCTGAAGGGGGGCATATAGTACAAAACTGCCCTAACAAGCCGGGAAGATGCTACCGTTTAGGAGTGGTAGGGGGTAGCACCCTAGGTGCCCGGCTCATACCCTTAAACGAAAAACGTTTGCTCCTTCCCTGTATGATTACATGGGGGGACAAATCTGAAGCCACAGAAGCCTTCGTTGATTCAGGCTCCGCGGCTAACTTTATGAGTTCAGAGTTTGCAGAAAAGTTGGGCATTCCGCTCACCTCAGTAAAACCACCTATCCAGGTTACTGCTGTGGACGACTCCCCGCTGCAAAGGGACCGTCCGCTGTCTCAGACACCACAGGTGGAAGTCACTATTGGGGTTCTGCATAATGAAAGTCTAAGTTTCTTTGTATTACACATGACCACCTCCACAATTGTTTTAGGAATGCCCTGGCTGCAGCTCCATTCGCCACAGATTAATTGGGCTACAGGACAATTAACTAGTTGGTCAGACTTCTGCTCCCAACAGTGTCTAGGGAAGGTGACTTTAGGTCAGACCAAGTTGCATGTGGAGGGGGTTCCCGAGCAATACTCCGAGTTCTCGGATGTATTCTGTCCCAAGGCTGCTGACAAGTTACCTCCTCATCGCCCTTTCGATTGCCCCATCGATCTCCGTGCCGGTTGTATGCCCCCTAGGGGTCACTTGTATAATTTGTCTGGACCAGAGAAAATAGCGATGCAGGAGTACATTCGTGACAATTTAGCCAAAGGGTTCATTCGCCCCTCCCGGTCGCCTGCAGGGGCCGGTTTCTTTTTTGTTAAGAAAAAAGACGGAGGGCTGCGACCATGCATCGACTACCGTGGCCTGAATAAAATCACGGTGAAGAATCGTTATCCGTTACCATTGATAGACGATTTATTTACGCAAGTCACGAACGCTAAGATCTTTTCAAAATTAGATCTGAGGGGTGCATACAACCTGGTCCGCATTAGAAAGGGTGATGAATGGAAGACGGCCTTCAACACTCCCGACGGGCATTACGAGTACTTAGTGATGCCCTTCGGGTTGTGCAATGCGCCAGCCGTCTTTCAAGAATTAATCAACGAGGTATTCAGGGAGGTGTTGGGTAGATTTGTACTAGTATACCTTGACGATATACTAATCTATTCCAACAACCTCCCCGAGCACAGGGTCCACGTTAAATTTGTGTTGGACAAATTGAGGCAAAATATGCTGTATGCCAAGGTGGAGAAATGTATTTTCGAGGTGACCACTGTCACATTTTTAGGGTATGTGATCTCCACCTCAGGCCTGTCAATGGATCCTGCCAAGGTCACAGCTGTCCTGGAATGGCCACAGCCAGTGGGGTTGAAGCCCCTGCAAAGATTTTTAGGTTTTGCGAATTACTATAGGAGGTTCATAAAGGGATACTCCACGATAATTGCCCCTCTTACCAGTCTCACAAAAAAGGGGGCAGATACCAACCACTGGTCTCCTGAGGCTGTGGCAGCTTTTTCTCACTTGAAAAAATTGTTTTGCTCTGCACCCATATTGAGACACGTAGACACCTCTTACCCATTCATTGTGGAGGTTGATGCCTCAGAAGTTGGAGTAGGGGCTGTGCTGTCTCAACGCTCTGGGCTGCAGGGGAGGTTGCACCCGTGTGCCTATTTCTCTCGGAGGTTTTCACCGGCAGAGAAAAACTACGACATAGGCAACCGGGAACTTCTGGCCATTAAATTGGCATTTGAAGAATGGCGCCACTGGTTAGAAGGGGCAGAACACACAATCACGGTGTATACTGATCACAAGAATCTGGAATACATCGAGGGGGCTAAGAGACTAAGTCCCCGACAGGCCCGTTGGTCGTTATTTTTTACGAGGTTCAGATTTATTATCACATACACTCCAGGCAGCAAAAACATCAAGGCAGATGCCCTGTCCAGATGTTTCGAATTAGAGACAGCACAGCCCCCCGCTCCTGAGTCCATCATCCCGCAGAGGCTGGTGTTAGCAGCCACAGAGACCTGGGAGGATTGGACAAAGGTTTTGGGTCCCTTTCAGCAGGATGTCCCTGAGGGGAAACCGGAGGGGGTCTTGTTTATCCCACTGTTTTTTCGTCTACAGGTCTTACAAATGTTTCACGCCCATAAGAGTGCTGGTCACCCTGGTGCTGCCAGAACGCAGGATCTGATTGCCAGGTGTGCTTGGTGGCCTTCTATGGCAACAGACTGCAAGGAATATGTCAGGGAATGTGCGGTATGTGCCAAAAGTAAACCCTCCCGGCAGGCACCTGTCGGTACCTTACAGCCTTTGCCCGCCCCGAGTGAACCATGGACCCACTTGTCCATGGATTTTGTGGGTGAGCTCCCCAGGTCTGAAGGCATGTCGGTCATTTGGGTGGTAGTCGACCGCTTCAGCAAAATGGCCCATTTCGTGCCTTTGAAAGGACTTCCCTCGGCCCAAGAATTGGCTGACCTATTCATCGTCCACATTTTCCGGCTGCACGGCATTCCGGAGAACATTGTGTCCGATCGGGGAGTCCAATTTATCTCTAAATTCTGGAGGGCATTCTGCCACCAAATGGGCATGAAGCTGTCTTTCTCGTCAGGCTACCACCCACAGACGAATGGGCAGACTGAACGAATTAATCAGTCTTTAGAACAGTTTTTAAGATGTTACGTTGCGGAGGCACAGAATGACTGGGTGAAGTTTCTGGCTTTTGCAGAATTTGCGCAGAATAATTTAAAGAGTTCTTCTTCTGGTTTTTCCCCGTTCCAGATTGTGACAGGGAGGTCGCCCAAGTTCTCCCCTTTGCCAGTTGCCTCTTCTCCATTCCCAGCGCTGGAGGATTGGCAGAGGTCACTCAGGGACAATTGGGGAATTGTTAGAGATAATTTGCAGAAAGCGTTCCAAAGTCAAAAGGGTCAAGCGGACAAGAGACGTTCCATGGAATGGAAGTTTCAGCCAGGGGATTTAGTCTGGGTGTCCACACGTCACTTGACCCTGAAGCAGCCTTCTGCCAAACTGGGCCCCAGGTTTGTGGGTCCGTTTTCTGTGACCAAAAAGATCAACAACGTCACTTATACCGTTGATCTCCCCGCCAGCATGCGTGGGGTGAGATCATTTCACGTATCCCTGCTCAAACCAGCAGTCCATGTGGGCCCTACTCCTCCTCCTCCTCCTGTCCTGGTGGATAGTCATCCTGAGTTCGAAGTAGAGAAAATTTTGGACTCTCGCATTGTCCAGAACTCGGTACAGTATCTGGTACACTGGAAGGGATATGGCATTGAGGAGAGACAGTGGGTACCGGGGACTCGCATGCATGCGGATGAGTTGAGGAAAGAGTTTCATGCCTTACACCCCGAGAAGCCTGGTAGGAATTGTCCGGAGTCCACTCCTCGGGGGGGGGGGGGGTACTGTGATGAAACGCGGAAAAGCCGCTGTCTCTCAAGGCGAGGCGGCTGTTTCCGTGTCCAGCATGGCGTCACAACGCGGAAAAAACGCCGCATGCCGCTTAGGCAGAGCGGCGGAATCCGCATTGGAGGCGACTCCCGCACTCAGTTCACTGGATACATTGCAAGACAGTACTGGTGTGGCTGGGACTGATAGTCCACCAAGATTCAGACTTACACGCGCGCGAGCACAGAGGCAGAGTTTAAATAGCTGTTAGAAGGGAGTCGGCTGACCAGCTGGGTCAGCTGACAAATTCCACTGCTCCCATTGGACCAGCAATTAGGGAGGTCCTGGAAAGGTCCTAGAGTATATATACTGCTGGTTGTTCACTTGCTCTTTGTCTGGCGTGCGATCACACACGTGGGAGCACCCAGATCCGTAGTCAGATCCGCAAGTGTGCCGGGACCAGCTGGAGCTGTAATCCTACACTTAGCTAGATTCTGTTGATAGCTAAAGTACTAGTTTGATTGTGATTATCTGTTATGACTTTTGCCTGCCTTGACTACCCTTCTGAACTCTGATCTTGTACCTCGTTATTTCTGATACTCTGTTGCCGAACCCCGGCTCGCTCCTAGACTCTGTTTCTGCCTCCTGATTTTGTACCCCGATATATCTGATACCCCATTGCCGAACCCTGCCTGTACTTTGACTCTGCCTTTGTCTGCTGATCTTGTACTTTATCTGTCTGTGTGTTTACGACCTGGCTTGTCCGACCTCGAGAACTGACCTTACCGTTAGAGGCGGTTCCTCGCTCTGTTAGCGATCCTTCCTCCTGAGGGTCACTTTCAGATATACCTTCCTACTGTCAGTCTGACTCCTCCCGTCTTGGAGAGCTCAGGTCTGCGGAAGGAATCTGTGCAGTACTCCTTGCTGCATTGAGGCCTTGTCCTCTAAGTGTTACAGTTACACCAAACACTACACTCTACTCAGGTGAACAGAGGTTAGTTTGTATATCGGATTATCGGTGAGACTGCAGATCACTTATAATCTGGTATATATCTGTATTTCCGGTGATACTGCAGATCACCGGTAATCAGATACTCTCTGCGCCCACCGATCGTTACACCACCCTTCCATGTAGTATGAGAGCCACACCTACACAGTCTATTCTATGGAGCTGCACTCCCCATCAGACAGAAATCGTACCCCCTTCCATGTAGTATGAGAGCCACACCTACACAGTCTATTCTATGGAGCTGCACTCCCCGTCAGACAGAAATCTTACCCCCTTCCATGTAGTATGAGAGCCACACCTACACAGTCTATTCTATGGAGCTGCACTCCCCATCAGACAGAAATCTTACCCCTTTCCATGTAGTATGAGAGCCATACCTACACAGTCTATTCTATGGAGCTGCACTCCCCATCAGACAGAAATCTTACCCCCTTCCATGTAGTATGAGAGCCACACCTACACAGTCTATTCTATGGAGCTGCACTCCCCATCAGACAGAAATCTTACCCCTTTCCATGTAGTATGAGAGCCATACCTACACAGTCTATTCTATGGAGCTGCACTCCCCATCAGACAGAAATCTTACCCCTTCCATGTAGTATGAGGGCCACACCTACACAGCCTATTCTATGGAGCTGCACTCCCCATCAGACAGAAATCTTACCCCATTCCATGTAGTATGAGAGCCACACCTACACAGTCTATTCTATGGAGCTGAGCTCCCCATCAGACAGAAATCTTACCCACTTCCATGTAGTATGAGAGCCATACCTACACAGTCTATTCTATGGAGCTGCACTCCCCATCAGACAGAAATCTTACCCCCTTCCATGTAGTATGAGAGCCACACCTACACAGTCTATTCTATGGAGCTGCACTCCCCATCAGACAGAAATCTTACCCCCTTCCATGTAGTATGAGAGCCACACCTACACAGTCTATTCTATGGAGCTGCACTCTCCATCAGACAGAAATCTTACCCCCTTCCATGTAGTATGAGAGCCACACCTACACAGTCTATTCTATGGAGCTGCACTCCCCATCAGACAGAAATCTTACCCCCTTCCATGTAGTATGAGAGCCACACCTACACAGTCTATTCTATGGAGCTGCACTCCCCATCAGACAGAAATCTTACCCCCTTCCATGTAGTATGAGAGCCACACCTACACAGTCTATTCTATGGAGCTGCACTCCCCATCAGACAGAAATCTTACCCCATTCCATGTAGTATGAGAGCCACACCTACACAGTCTATTCTATGGAGCTGAGCTCCCCATCAGACAGAAATCTTACCCCCTTCCATGTAGTATGAGAGCCATACCTACACAGTCTATTCTATGGAGCTGCACTCCCCATCAGACAGAAATCTTACCCCCTTCCATGTAGTATGAGAGCCACACCTACACAGTCTATTCTATGGAGCTGCACTCCCCATCAGACAGAAATCTTACCCCCTTCCATGTAGTATGAGAGCCACACCTACACAGTCTATTCTATGGAGCTGCACTCTCCATCAGACAGAAATCTTACCCCCTTCCATGTAGTATGAGAGCCACACCTACACAGTCTATTCTATGGAGCTGCACTCCCCATCAGACAGAAATCTTACCCCCTTCCATGTAGTATGAGAGCCACACCTACACAGTCTATTCTATGGAGCTGCACTCCCCATCAGACAGAAATCTTACCCCCTTCCATGTAGTATGAGAGCCACACCTACACAGTCTATTCTATGGAGCTGCACTCCCCATCAGACAGAAATCTTACCACCCTTCCATGTAGTATGAGAGCCACACCTACACAGTCTATTCTATGGAGCTGCACTCCCCATCAGACAGAAATCGTACCCCCTTCCATGTAGTATGAGAGCCACACCTACACAGTCTATTCTATGGAGCTGCACTCCCCGTCAGACAGAAATCTTACCCCCTTCCATGTAGTATGAGAGCCACACCTACACAGTCTATTCTATGGAGCTGCACTCCCCATCAGACAGAAATCTTACCCCTTTCCATGTAGTATGAGAGCCATACCTACACAGTCTATTCTATGGAGCTGCACTCCCCATCAGACAGAAATCTTACCCCCTTCCATGTAGTATGAGAGCCACACCTACACAGTCTATTCTATGGAGCTGCACTCCCCATCAGACAGAAATCTTACCCCTTTCCATGTAGTATGAGAGCCACACCTACACAGTCTATTCTATGGAGCTGCACTCCCCATCAGACAGAAATCTTACCCCTTTCCATGTAGTATGAGAGCCATACCTACACAGTCTATTCTATGGAGCTGCACTCCCCATCAGACAGACATCTTACCCCCTTCCATGTAGTATGAGAGCCACACCTACACAGTCTATTCTATGGAGCTGCACTCCCCATCAGACAGAAATCTTACCCCATTCCATGTAGTATGAGAGCCACACCTACACAGTCTATTCTATGGAGCTGCACTCCCCATCAGACAGACATCTTACCCCCTTCCATGTAGTATGAGAGCCACACCTACACAGTCTATTCTATGGAGCTGAACTCCCCATCAGACAGAAATCTTACCCCCTTCCATGTAGTATGAGAGCCACCCCTACACAGTCTATTCTATGGAGCTGAACTCCCCATCAGAAAGAAATCTTACCCCCTTCCATGTAGTATGAGAGCCACCCCTACACAGTCTATTCTATGGAGCTGCACTCCCCATCAGACAGACATCTTACCCCCTTCCATGTAGTATGAGAGCCACACCTACACAGTCTATTCTATGGAGCTGCACTCCCCATCAGATAGAAATCTTACCCCCTTCCATGTAGTATGAGAGCCACACCTACACAGTCTATTCTATGGAGCTGCACTCCCCATCAGACAGACATCTTACCCCCTTCCATGTAGTATGAGAGCCACACCTACACAGTCTATTCTATGGAGCTGAACTCCTCATCAGACAGAAATCTTACCCCCTTCCATGTAGTATGAGAGCCACCCCTACACAGTCTATTCTATGGAGCTGCACTCCCCATCAGACAGACATCTTACCCCCTTC
Organism: Hyperolius riggenbachi; assembly: GCF_040937935.1. Lineage (NCBI taxonomy): Eukaryota > Metazoa > Chordata > Amphibia > Anura > Hyperoliidae > Hyperolius > Hyperolius riggenbachi. The sequence continues at coordinate 23,512,822 of NC_090647.1, forward strand.
CATGTAGTATGAGAGCCACACCTACACAGTCTATTCTATGGAGCTGCACTCCTCATCAGACAGAAATCTTACCCCCTTCCATGTAGTATGAGAGCCACCCCTACACAGTCTATTCTATGGAGCTGCACTCCCCATCAGACAGACATCTTACCCCCTTCCATGTAGTATGCGAGCCACACCTACACAGTCTATTCTATGGAGCTGCATTCCCCATCAGACAGAAATCTTACCCCCTTCCATGTAGTATGAGAGCCACACCTACACAGTCTATTCTATGGAGCTGCACTCCTCATCAGACAGAAATCTTACCCCCTTCCATGTAGTATGAGAGCCACCCCTACACAGTCTATTCTATGGAGCTGCACTCCCCATCAGACAGACATCTTACCCCCTTCCATGTAGTATGCGAGCCACACCTACACAGTCTATTCTATGGAGCTGCATTCCCCATCAGACAGAAATCTTACCCCCTTCCATGTAGTATGAGAGCCATACTCTACACAGTCTATTCTATGGAGCTGCACTCCCCATCAGACAGAAATCTTACCCCCTTCCATGTAGTATGAGGGCCACACCTACACGCGTACGTTAAAAAGGGGCGCTGGGAAAAAAGGGCGCCAGGTTTTTAACGATAAGCATGGGTAACGTTTAAAAATGTATTGTACTGTATTTCGTTTAAAATTAATGTTTTATAAAGTTATAAATCATTAAATATTGTGCATTAAATCGGCAATTGTAAAAACGTTAATCTTTCGTTTAAATAGTGAAACGTATAATAACGTTTAAAATTTTTTTTTACTAAGTAACCCTCCCTGTACCTACCCCTAACCCCTAGACCCCCCTGTTGATGCCTAAACCTAAGACCCCCCCTGTTGGTGCCTAAGTAACCCTCCCTGTACCTACCCCTAACCCCTAGACCCCCCTGTTAGTGCCTAAACCTAAGACCCCCCTGTTGGTGCCTAAACCTAAGACCCCCCTGTTAGTGCCTAAACCTAAGACCCCCCTGTTGGTGCCTAAACCTAAGACCCCCCCTGTTGGTGCCTAAACCTAAGACCCCCTGTTGGTGCCTAAACCTAAGACCCCCCTGTTGGTGCCTAAACCTAAGACCCCCCTTTTGGTGCCTAAACCTAAGACCCCCTGTTGGTGCCTAAACCTAAGACCCCCCTGTTGGTGCCTAAACCTAAGACCCCCCTGTTGGTGCCTAAACCTAAGACCCCCCTGTTGGTGCCTAAACCTAAGACCCCCCTGTTGGTTTTTTCGTTTAAAAACAATGTAAAAAAAAAATGTACTGTTTTTCGTTTAAAAATAATGTTTGACAAAAAATATTGTACTGTTTTTCGTTTAAAAATAATATTTAAAAATGTATAAATCATTAAATAATGTGTAATCATGAGAAGCAGTAATAAAACATTAAGTCTCCGGGCGCCGCTTTTAAAACGTTATTTTTCTCCGGCGCCCTTTTTTCCTAGCGGGCGCCCAATAAACGATATTTATTATAGGAGTGAATGGCGGCGCCCGATTTGTCCACTAGCCTCAGGCGCCCGAATTTACTGTTTCCCACCTACACAGTCTATTCTATGGAGCTGAACTCCCCATCAGAAAGAAATCTTACCCCCTTCCATGTAGTATGAGAGCCACACCTACACAGTCTATTCTATGGAGCTGCACTCCCCATCAGACAGAAATCTTACCACCCTCCATGTAGTATGAGAGCCACACCTACACCGTCTATTCTATGGAGCTGCACTCCCCATCAGACAGAAATCTTACCCCCTTCCATGTAGTATGAGAGCCACACCTACACAGTCTATTCTATGGAGCTGCACTCCTCATCAGACAGAAATCTTACCCCCTTCCATGTAGTATGAGAGCCACACCTACACAGTCTATTCTATGGAGCTGCACTCCTCATCAGACAGAAATCTTACCCCCTTCCATGTAGTATGAGAGCCACACCTACACAGTCTATTCTATGGAGCTGAATTCCCCATCAGAAAGAAATCTTACCCCCTTCCATGTAGTATGAGGGCCACACCTACACAGTCTATTCTATGGAGCTGCACTCCTCATCAGACAGAAATCTTACCCCCTTCCATGTAGTATGAGAGCCATACCTACACAGTCTATTCTATGGAGCTGAGCTCCCCATCAGACAGAAATCTTACCCCCTTCCATGTAGTATGAGAGCCACACCTACACAGTCTATTCTATGGAGCTGCACTCCCCATCAGACAGAAATCTTACCCCCTTCCATGTAGTATGAGAGCCACACCTACACAGTCTATTCTATGGAGCTGCACTCCTCATCAGACAGAAATCTTACCCCCTTCCATGTAGTATGAGAGCCACACCTACACAGTCTATTCTATGGAGCTGCACTCCCCATCAGACAGAAATCTTACCCCCTTCCATGTAGTATGAGAGCCACACCTACACAGTCTATTCTATGGAGCTGCACTCCTCATCAGACAGAAATCTTACCCCCTTCCATGTAGTATGAGAGCCACACCTACACAGTCTATTCTATGGAGCTGCACTCCCCATCAGACAGAAATCTTACCACCCTCCATGTAGTATGAGAGCCACACCTACACAGTCTGTTCTATGGAGCTGATCTCCCCATCAGACAGAAATCTTACCCCCTTCCATGTAGTATGAGAGCCATACCTACACAGTCTGTTCTATGGAGCTGATCTCCCCATCAGACAGAAATCTTACCCCCTTCCATGTAGTATGAGAGCCACACCTACACAGTCTATTCTATGGAGCTGCACTCCCCATCAGATAGAAATCTTACACCCTTCCATGTAGTATGAGAGCCACACCTACACAGTCTATTCTATGGAGCTGCACTCCCCATCAGACAGAAATCTTACCACCCTCCATGTAGTATGAGAGCCACACCTACACAGTCTATTCTATGGAGCTGCACTCCCCATCAGACAGAAATCTTACCACCCTCCATGTAGTATGAGAGCCACACCTACACAGTCTATTCTATGGAGCTGCACTCCCCATCAGACATAGATCTTACCCCCTTCCATGTAGTATGAGAGCCGTACCTACACAGTCTATTCTATGGAGCTGATCTCCCCATCAGACAGAAATCTTACCCCCTTCCATGTAGTATGAGAGCCACACCTACACAGTCTATTCTATGGAGCTGATCTCCCCATCAGACAGAAATCTTACCCCCTTCCATGTAGTATGAGAGCCACACCTACACAGTCTATTCTATGGAGCTGCACTCCCCATCAGAAAGAAATCTTACCCCTTTCCATGTAGTATGAGAGCCACACCTACACAGTCTATTCTATGGAGCTGAACTCCCCATCAGACAGACATCTTACCCCCTTCCATGTAGTATGAGAGCCACACCTACACAGTCTATTCTATGGAGCTGCACTCCCCATCAGATAGAAATCTTACCCCCTTCCATGTAGTATGAGAGCCATACCTACACAGTCTATTCTATGGAGCTGCACTCCCCATCAGACAGAAATCTTACCCCCTTCCATGTAGTATGAGAGCCACACCTACACAGTCTATTCTATGGAGCTGCACTCCCCATCAGACAGAAATCTTACCCCCTTCCATGTAGTATGAGAGCCACACCTACACAGTCTATTCTATGGAGCTGCACTCCCCATCAGACAGAAATCTTACCCCCTTCCATGTAGTATGAGAGCCACACCTACACAGTCTATTCTATGGAGCTGCACTCCCCATCAGACAGAAATCTTACCACCCTTCCATGTAGTATGAGAGCCACACCTACACAGTCTATTCTATGGAGCTGCACTCCCCATCAGACAGAAATCGTACCCCCTTCCATGTAGTATGAGAGCCACACCTACACAGTCTATTCTATGGAGCTGCACTCCCCGTCAGACAGAAATCTTACCCCCTTCCATGTAGTATGAGAGCCACACCTACACAGTCTATTCTATGGAGCTGCACTCCCCATCAGACAGAAATCTTACCCCTTTCCATGTAGTATGAGAGCCATACCTACACAGTCTATTCTATGGAGCTGCACTCCCCATCAGACAGAAATCTTACCCCCTTCCATGTAGTATGAGAGCCACACCTACACAGTCTATTCTATGGAGCTGCACTCCCCATCAGACAGAAATCTTACCCCTTTCCATGTAGTATGAGAGCCATACCTACACAGTCTATTCTATGGAGCTGCACTCCCCATCAGACAGAAATCTTACCCCCTTCCATGTAGTATGAGGGCCACACCTACACAGCCTATTCTATGGAGCTGCACTCCCCATCAGACAGAAATCTTACCCCATTCCATGTAGTATGAGAGCCACACCTACACAGTCTATTCTATGGAGCTGAGCTCCCCATCAGACAGAAATCTTACCCCCTTCCATGTAGTATGAGAGCCATACCTACACAGTCTATTCTATGGAGCTGCACTCCCCATCAGACAGAAATCTTACCCCCTTCCATGTAGTATGAGAGCCACACCTACACAGTCTATTCTATGGAGCTGCACTCCCCATCAGACAGAAATCTTACCCCATTCCATGTAGTATGAGAGCCACACCTACACAGTCTATTCTATGGAGCTGCACTCCCCATCAGACAGACATCTTACCCCCTTCCATGTAGTATGAGAGCCACACCTACACAGTCTATTCTATGGAGCTGAACTCCCCATCAGAAAGAAATCTTACCCCCTTCCATGTAGTATGAGAGCCACCCCTACACAGTCTATTCTATGGAGCTGAACTCCCCATCAGAAAGAAATCTTACCCCCTTCCATGTAGTATGAGAGCCACCCCTACACAGTCTATTCTATGGAGCTGCACTCCCCATCAGACAGACATCTTACCCCCTTCCATGTAGTATGAGAGCCACACCTACACAGTCTATTCTATGGAGCTGCACTCCCCATCAGATATAAATCTTACCCCCTTCCATGTAGTATGAGAGCCACACCTACACAGTCTATTCTATGGAGCTGCACTCCCCATCAGACAGACATCTTACCCCCTTCCATGTAGTATGAGAGCCACACCTACACAGTCTATTCTATGGAGCTGAACTCCTCATCAGACAGAAATCTTACCCCCTTCCATGTAGTATGAGAGCCACCCCTACACAGTCTATTCTATGGAGCTGCACTCCCCATCAGACAGACATCTTACCCCCTTCCATGTAGTATGAGAGCCACACCTACACAGTCTATTCTATGGAGCTGCACTCCTCATCAGACAGAAATCTTACCCCCTTCCATGTAGTATGAGAGCCACCCCTACACAGTCTATTCTATGGAGCTGCACTCCCCATCAGACAGACATCTTACCCCCTTCCATGTAGTATGCGAGCCACACCTACACAGTCTATTCTATGGAGCTGCATTCCCCATCAGACAGAAATCTTACCCCCTTCCATGTAGTATGAGAGCCACACCTACACAGTCTATTCTATGGAGCTGCACTCCTCATCAGACAGAAATCTTACCCCCTTCCATGTAGTATGAGAGCCACCCCTACACAGTCTATTCTATGGAGCTGCACTCCCCATCAGACAGACATCTTACCCCCTTCCATGTAGTATGCGAGCCACACCTACACAGTCTATTCTATGGAGCTGCATTCCCCATCAGACAGAAATCTTACCCCCTTCCATGTAGTATGAGAGCCATACTCTACACAGTCTATTCTATGGAGCTGCACTCCCCATCAGACAGAAATCTTACCCCCTTCCATGTAGTATGAGGGCCACACCTACACGCGTACGTTAAAAAGGGGCGCTGGGAAAAAAGGGCGCCGGGTTTTTAACGATAAGCATGGGTAACGTTTAAAAATGTATTGTACTGTATTTCGTTTAAAATTAATGTTTTATAAAGTTATAAATCATTAAATATTGTGCATTAAATCGGCAATTGTAAAAACGTTAATCTTTCGTTTAAATAGTGAAACGTATAATAACGTTTAAAATTTTTTTTTTACTAAGTAACCCTCCCTGTACCTACCCCTAACCCCTAGACCCCCCTGTTGATGCCTAAACCTAAGACCCCCCCTGTTGGTGCCTAAGTAACCCTCCCTGTACCTACCCCTAACCCCTAGACCCCCCTGTTAGTGCCTAAACCTAAGACCCCCCTGTTGGTGCCTAAACCTAAGACCCCCCTGTTGGTGCCTAAACCTAAGACCCCCCTATTGGTGCCTAAACCTAAGACCCCCCCTGTTGGTGCCTAAACCTAAGACCCCCTGTTGGTGCCTAAACCTAAGACCCCCCTGTTGGTGCCTAAACCTAAGACCCCCCTTTTGGTGCCTAAACCTAAGACCCCCTGTTGGTGCCTAAACCTAAGACCCCCCTGTTGGTGCCTAAACCTAAGACCCCCCTGTTGGTGCCTAAACCTAAGACCCCCCTGTTGGTGCCTAAACCTAAGACCCCCCTGTTGGTGCCTAAACCTAAGACCCCCCTGTTGGTTTTTTCGTTTAAAAACAATGTAAAAAAAAAAATGTACTGTTTTTCGTTTAAAAAATAATGTTTGAAAAAAAATATTGTACTGTTTTTCGTTTAAAAATAATATTTAAAAATGTATAAATCATTAAATAATGTGTAATCATGAGAAGCAGTAATAAAACATTAAGTCTCCGGGCGCCGCTTTTAAAACGTTATTTTTCTCCGGCGCCCTTTTTTCCTAGCGGGCGCCCAATAAACGATATTTATTATAGGAGTGAATGGCGGCGCCCGATTTGTCCACTAGCCTCAGGCGCCCGAATTTACTGTTTCCCACCTACACAGTCTATTCTATGGAGCTGAACTCCCCATCAGAAAGAAATCTTACCCGCTTCCATGTAGTATGAGAGCCACACCTACACAGTCTATTCTATGGAGCTGCACTCCCCATCAGACAGAAATCTTACCACCCTCCATGTAGTATGAGAGCCACACCTACACCGTCTATTCTATGGAGCTGCACTCCCCATCAGACAGAAATCTTACCCCCTTCCATGTAGTATGAGAGCCACACCTACACAGTCTATTCTATGGAGCTGCACTCCTCATCAGACAGAAATCTTACCCCCTTCCATGTAGTATGAGAGCCACACCTACACAGTCTATTCTATGGAGCTGCACTCCTCATCAGACAGAAATCTTACCCCCTTCCATGTAGTATGAGAGCCACACCTACACAGTCTATTCTATGGAGCTGAATTCCCCATCAGAAAGAAATCTTACCCCCTTCCATGTAGTATGAGGGCCACACCTACACAGTCTATTCTATGGAGCTGCACTCCTCATCAGACAGAAATCTTACCCCCTTCCATGTAGTATGAGAGCCATACCTACACAGTCTATTCTATGGAGCTGAGCTCCCCATCAGACAGAAATCTTACCCCCTTCCATGTAGTATGAGAGCCACACCTACACAGTCTATTCTATGGAGCTGCACTCCCCATCAGACAGAAATCTTACCCCCTTCCATGTAGTATGAGAGCCACACCTACACAGTCTATTCTATGGAGCTGCACTCCTCATCAGACAGAAATCTTACCCCCTTCCATGTAGTATGAGAGCCACACCTACACAGTCTATTCTATGGAGCTGCACTCCCCATCAGACAGAAATCTTACCACCCTCCATGTAGTATGAGAGCCACACCTACACAGTCTGTTCTATGGAGCTGATCTCCCCATCAGACAGAAATCTTACCCCCTTCCATGTAGTATGAGAGCCATACCTACACAGTCTGTTCTATGGAGCTGATCTCCCCATCAGACAGAAATCTTACCCCCTTCCATGTAGTATGAGAGCCACACCTACACAGTCTATTCTATGGAGCTGCACTCCCCATCAGATAGAAATCTTACACCCTTCCATGTAGTATGAGAGCCACACCTACACAGTCTATTCTATGGAGCTGCACTCCCCATCAGACAGAAATCTTACCACCCTCCATGTAGTATGAGAGCCACACCTACACAGTCTATTCTATGGAGCTGCACTCCCCATCAGACAGAAATCTTACCACCCTCCATGTAGTATGAGAGCCACACCTACACAGTCTATTCTATGGAGCTGCACTCCCCATCAGACATAGATCTTACCCCCTTCCATGTAGTATGAGAGCCGTACCTACACAGTCTATTCTATGGAGCTGATCTCCCCATCAGACAGAAATCTTACCCCCTTCCATGTAGTATGAGAGCCACACCTACACAGTCTATTCTATGGAGCTGATCTCCCCATCAGACAGAAATCTTACCCCCTTCCATGTAGTATGAGAGCCACACCTACACAGTCTATTCTATGGAGCTGCACTCCCCATCAGAAAGAAATCTTACCCCTTTCCATGTAGTATGAGAGCCACACCTACACAGTCTATTCTATGGAGCTGAACTCCCCATCAGACAAAAATCTTTGCAAGATGCTGCACACACAGATGCTGTACACATTCAACAGATCAGTATCTGCAAAAGATCTGTTCCTGCAAAATGCATTCATAGTCTATGATATCTGCAGATCTCATACACACCTTGTTTAACAGACATTCATCTGCAGATCAGATCCACCAGGATGGATTTTCACATCTGCAGATGATTGTCTGACCTGCAGATGAATGTCCCTTAAACAAGGTGTGTATGATGATCTGCAGATCTCATAGACTATGAAGGCATTTTGCAGGAATGGATCTTTGGCAGGAACAGATCTTTTGCAGATAATGATCTTTTGAGTGTGTACGAGCATCTTTGTGTGCAGCATCTTGCAAAGATTTCTATCTGATGGGGAGTTCAGCTCCATAGAAAAGACTGTGAAGGTATGGCTCTCATACTACATGAAGGGTGGTAAGATTGGTCTGTGATCTTTCATTTTCCAAAGACTATAGTCTGATGTGTGTACCCACCTTTAGAGTACCATTCTTACTATTAGCATTATTATTTGGCCTGGAGATGGTGCAATCACAAAATTACACATGAATATTTCATTTGTACAAATCTATGGCCAGTAGGTGGAGGTCTTGAGCACAAAGAGGCATTGCAGTGGCCTAGTGCCTGAAGACACCATCTGCAAAATAGAACTACACAGTGAAACCGGACTGAGCATTTAACCGGACTCTGTTAGGCCCCATTCACACTTACAAAACGCTAGCGCTTTTGCTAGCGTTTTGCTCTGGCGATTTTTGGCAATTAACACCCAAAAATTCCCATTCACACCTGGGACGGTTTTCCGCGATCTCGATTAGCGCTTCTATAGCATTAAACGCGATTGCCGGGAAATTGCCTAAAAATGGTGCAGGATACAAATTTGCATTTGGCGATTTGCGTTAATCCCCCGCGATTAACGTAAATCGCCCAAGTGAGAACGGGCCTATAGGTTATTATTTTGCTTTGCTTTCCGAAATCGCTGGCAAAACGCTCTAGTGTGAATGGGGCCTTACATTGTTTTTCCTTCAAAATAACGGCTGCTGAACCTGTACAGCTAAAGCTGCAGGGTTTGGTGTCCGAGCTGCATAAATTACCATGCCATTTGCATCAATTTGAAATGATTAACATCCTATTGACCATCCATAGTTTTGTGTCTAACACTATTCCCCCTACATAGCATAGAGTTGTGCTGTGGAATTACCTGCTGATCCTGAGAGATGAACAGGGAGATGTACAGTAAATAATTGTGACTTGCATGCAGTTTGGATCAAAATCAGCAGCAAATGCACCTGATTGTCCAAGCTCTAAAGGTGGCCGATTGTCGTTCAAACTGGACGTTTGAACGACTTGTCATTCAAACAAAAAGTCGTTCAGACTCTTTGTACACACAGATGACAAAATGTTTGAAATGCTAATTACAGCTCATTTACATGTTGCTTGAATGGTCACTGGACTGGATAGAACAATGGACCAGATCAAATGACTGATCAAATGACTTGTTGTTTGAATGTTTTTTAGTGTCAAACTAATAGACTTTCAAACAAGTCTTTTGTACACATGTACAGACCTAACTGCCGTTTGAACGACAGTCCACGGATCCACAAAGTGGATCAGTGAAAACTGCTGCTATCAGTCTAAAGATCGTTCGTACGTTCAGAAATACCAGACGCGTGTACGTACTTTAAGAAGTATACAATTTCCATTAAATTACCATGAAAGACAGACGTCTCAGCATCTAGTTGATCATCTTTCATGATCTAAGCCTGGCTGTGGGTTGGATTGGGGGATGGAGAAGGAGGAGCTTCGCTGTCGGTTCCAGTGAGAACTACATTTCAGTATAGTTTTTCACACCTTTCACACTGGCGTGGTGCGTTGGCCTATTTGGCAGCAGGCCAACGCTACGCCAATAAAAGTCTATGGGGCATTTTATACCTAGTGCGGTGCATATGAGTGCCCATTTTGCCGCAAGAGCAACAGCGTTTTGCTGGGCAACTTGCGCGGCATCCCAGAAGTCATGTAAGTCTATGGCGACGCATATATTTAAAAAAATTACAGCGGCAGCGGTACGACACACAGGAAGTGAGCGCTAGAGAACCTCACTTCCTGCTTGGCCTGCAGCCAGAATGGAGATTACCGTGCACTTCCGCAGTAATCTCCATCAGCTTTTTTTCTTGTGCTGCTACCATGGGTTGGTAGTGTGAAAGCGCCCTCGAGAAGAAGCAGGTGATGTCTGGCAAGTGCTCTCATGCTACAACGTCACCCGAAACAATCACACATAAATAAACAAGTGAGGTGCAATAAGGTGGTGTTACGTACTCCAGATAATTGACCAGCTCCAGGTTCTTGTAGAGGAGATAGCAGAAGTGCGACACAGAGAAGGCGTGCATCCAGTTGTGATATGGAGGGTCTCTGTACCCCTTCTTCACCATAAGGCAAAACCTGCAAGAAATCATCCACCGCCCATTAACAGCCGTGTCATGTGACTACTAGCCTGCAGCTGAGCCAATCAGAATAGGTGGGGATTGACTCTGATTGGCCCAGATCCAAGCTGCATACAATTGACATTAAATCTGCATACAAGCCTTATTTATTAGAAATTTGGAGCATTGGGCATCCGGTGGCCGCTGTACTCCTTCACGATTCTTGGCTGAGGTGGTCTTTATCGTGCGCCCCAGCCGAGTGTATTCCTACGTGTGAACATAGCTTAGAGGAATACTGAGGCGAAAGAACAGCCGGAAACAGAGGCCATCATTAGGTGTCGGCATCTTAGCAAATACTTACCGCTGTTTCTGTTCCGTCATCTTTTAAATCGTTCCGGTAAAGGCTGCGACCAGAAGAAGTTGTCAATAGTAATCCCAAAGATCACACACACTAATGTCCAGCAGAGGTGGCGGGTGCAGGATCAAGTATCCAAAGAAGGTCCACACAGCATTGCTCCATCACCAAATACACACAATCGATTGTAAAACAGGAAATCGTTTCGGGGCCACACAGGGTTCCCTTTGTCAAGGAAGAGTTGGCGATCTTTAAACCGGATCTAGGTGGGCAACACAGCAGCACAGTCCCTCCCCTCTGTTTGCGCTTCCTGGCTTCTCATGATTGGAGTGAGTACAGGGAACAGAGACACAGTGGTGGGACTGAGCTACTGCGCATGCGTGGCTCAACTAGATCCGGTTCAAAGGTCGCCATTTTCATCTGGTCGCAGCCTTTACTGAAGAGATTTAAATAATGATGGAGGGTTTTGAAAGAAAATTGAAACCGCTGTAAGTATTGGCTAAGGTGATGACACCTAAGGACTGCCTAGTACTGGGGGTGCACCTGGTTACATACTCGGGAGGGGCTACCTAATACTGGGGGCACATCTGGTTATCTAAACTGGGCAGGGGGTCTTCACAATGCTGGGGGTACAGTTTCTATCTATACTGGGCAGGCACAATTCAGGGCTGGGCCCTATTAACTCCTGAAGAGCTGAAGAGGGAGGTTCCTTGCTCACTGCAGCCAATCCTGGTAATAAGAGAAACCGTTACAGTAAAGGCTCATACACATGCATCCGAGATGGACAATAACGAGTGCCTCAGCCAACAAACATGTGTTTACACCGGCCCCTGACCGCTGCTCCGCAAGTGATCTGCCTAGAGGATCAACTTGGCCAAGTGACGCCAACTCTATTGTGCACGCCTCTCCCCCGCCCACCATGTGCTCTTTCATCCCTCCGCCCCTCGCATAGCAACAGAGTCAGTGTTGGCCCAGCAACGTCGACTGAGGGAACGGGTCCTGATCGGCAACAGGCAACATCAGTCAGCAGTGTGTACTGGCCTTTTATGGCCCATACTCACGGGCTACAATTGTCGCCGCAACCACGTGGCACGCGCGTGTTGCGGCGACAGGTCGCCCGTGAGTATGAGGCGCAACACGGGCGCGCACCCCGAACCGCCGCTCATCGGTGCTGTCGCCAGGCGATTGGTGCGGTCAACTGTCGCTAGTCCGTGTGTGTATGCGGACTAGCGACAGCAACCAGCAGGGAATACCCTGAACTTCCGGCGGTGGGGAGGAACGTCGGCGACAGCTTCCGTCGCATCAGTTGCCACGAGCTGTCGCCTATCTGTCACGCACACGCTCCCGTGTGCTAGCGACAGCAACAATTGTAGCCCGTGAGTATGGGCATTACAGTGGGACACATTTGATTTAGATAAACAGATTGAGAATCCCCTGTGTCTGTAGACATGCGCCCACATTATCTGAGCTCTCATACTTGGCCAACCTGATGGGGTTGTTGCAGAGTTCCCCTTTAGTAGGCCTCTACTAAGGCTCATTGGCAGAGCAGAGAATGCAGGAGGACTCACCTGACCAGCGTCGTCCGGTCAATCTTGTAGTTGTTGACGAAGCCCATGTCCTCAAACATGCTGAGAATGGCCTGTAGTGGGGAAGGGGAGAGGTAAGCGTCAGTATACAGATATAATACACCATAATCTAGAGCTGTATGTGTGTCTGTCCACCCTAGACACGCCCCCTCCTGAATGAAAGTGTTCCGCATAGGGACAGTACTTCAGTACTGCGGTAGAGTGACTGCGAGAGGCAAGACCCACTGTTCGCACATGCGCAGAGGCTGCCGATCTGGCCAGGTCGGCAGCCTCTGAGGAGGAGACCCCAGGAGGCTGGCTTTGAGCTAAGCTACAGCAAGGAATATATAGGCCTCCAGGGGCTGAAGGAAGCCCCAGGTAAGTAGATTTTATTATATATTTTTTTACATTTCCCAGATGTATCCTTTAAGGCAGGGGTCTCAAACTCAATTTACCTGGGGGGCCGCAGGAGGCAAAGTCAGGATGAGGCTGGGCCGTATAAGGAACTTCACAATCGCGGCGCATCGCCGCCTCTGCCCGCCCCTCACTCTTCCTATACAGAGAGGGGCGGGGAGAGGCGGCGATCCGTGCGGCGATTGACGTCAGGAGGGGCAGAGCTGAAGCTGAAAGCTCTGCCCCTTCCAGGAAATGCCGGCGGATTGCCCCCTGGGCGATTTGGGGGTTCTGCTGCCCTCGTTTAGCGGCGGGGATGTGGCGGATTACTTGGGAGCACTGAAGCGAACTATAAGGAAGCTTTTGCCGGTGAGGGCCACAAAATATTGTATCGAGGGCCGCAAATGGCCCGCGGGCCGCGAGTTTGAGACCCCTGCTTTAAGGTGTATAAAGAAGCCAGGGTTATGTATGCAGCTAACTACTCTTGCTGCAAGATGAAAGGTCTGGGTGATCTGTACTCCAAGCAAAGCTCAACACTTGTAAAGAAACTCAGTCTGTGCTTTCTTTCATTTTTAAAATTCTATCTATCTATTCACTATCATGCCATTTTATATTACACACTGGTTTCGGAAGGCCTCGTAATTTCTAGTTTTTTAAGTGTTTCCATCCCCTCTTTTGGACTGTGGCAGTCTGCTGGGGTTCAGTCCAATATTATTTTCTTTTATTGAAGTATATAGATGTTTTTACTTCTTTTTACATGCTTCTATGTATTTTCATATTTGTATTAAGATATATATTGGAGACTACTCCCTTTATTAGGACACCAGAGCTTAAAAAAATGTGCCCAAAAGATTTCATACATAAATTCAGTATGGTATCTACACCAGGATCGCTGCCTGTTTCCTGCCTCTGTTTAGATGTGGCGGCATCCAAGACCGAACGTGCATATGTGGATGAAGAATGTCTGGTTCAGAGGTCCTGACTACTGGTCCAGGACACAGTCCAGTAGTCTAGGACTGATTGTGGGGAAATGGCGCCTGGCAAAGGCAAACGGAGGCAGAGATAATGGTGAGGATACTTTTTAGCTTGGATGTCCTTTAAGAGGTGTGAATTTTCACAGATGGGAGGGGCCTTTTTCCACATTTAAATACCACACCTGTGCATACAGAAACTGCGACTACGACTAAAGGGGCCCATACACTCAGCCGATTTTCTGGCCGACCGATCGATCCCGATCGATCGAACGCAAATCGGTTGGCCAATCGACCGATCGATGGCCGATTTCGATCGATTTCAATGGATTTCCATCGAACTGGCAGGGTGGAAAATTTAGGTCGATCTGATGAGATTGCTTATCAGTTTGCATTGGCCTTAATGGAAATCTGATGGCAAACAAATGCCATCAGATCGAATTTCAATAGATTTCAAACTGAAATCTATTGGAATTCTATCCTGGTAAAAAATGTTCTAAAAACGCATCAGATAGATCATCAGATGCATTTCTTATCTATCTGCTCAGGGGCGTAGCAATAGGGGTTGCAGCGGTAGCGACCGCATCGGGGCCCTTGGGCCAGAGGGGCCCCAATGGGCCCTCCCTCAAATGCAGTATTAGCTCTCTATTGGTCCTGTGCTCATAATAATCACTTCTATAGATACTTTGAATAGTGGTAATCAGTAACACGCTGTTCCCCATCCCCCTCTTGCACCTCTGACACTGTAGTTGCCATTGGCAGGTTTTGGTGCGCCGTATCAATTGTTACGTATAGAGTGCTTGGGGGGCCCCAATGTAAAACTTGCATCGGGGCCCCCAGCTCCAAAGCTACGCCACTGTATCTGCTGCTAATCTGACGAGTGTATGGGCACCTTAAGGGTGGATTGTAAGCCCGTTACACGTTAGTTGTATCTGTGGATGTTGTTTGTATCCCTATGTCTATTGGATGAAATAAAGAAAAAGGCTTTTAGCACCCACCCAAGTTCCGGGGACCCTTCTCCTCTGCATCTATCCTTGGGCTTGACTAACCTGGTTCTACACCAGTGAGGTCTTTGGGGGGGAGGGGGAGTCTGAGCGTTTGGACTTTCTCCTTATGGGGATTTTATATTTATTATGCATTTAAACATTTAGTAAAATAAAATGACTTCCTGCTACTCCAGTCCCTAAATCAGCTAGGAATGATTTTCCTTTAATCACCAAGGCATGGCATAGGGAGAGTGACTGCTCTGCCAGCTTTTACCAGCCTGAGAGGTGTACTGCAGTGAGCAGGCAGCTGGAGATCGCTGAGGATGACATGAGGAGCTATGATTCGGTGTACTGGTATGATAAGGACAGCCGGGGGTCACCCAGGGAATGTCACATGACTCACCATCGATGTGTCGTCATCGGGAAGAGATCTTGGCGTGTAGCTGAAGTTGGAGAAGTGTGGATCGATCTGTGAGACGGGCAGGATGCCGGTGCTCTGAATCTTCTTCGTCTCCTCCTCACACACCTGGGAATTCACAGACAATCAGGAGACAATAATCACAAGTCTGCCATCTTTCAGCAGTACATTTGTAAATACAGTAAAGCCTTGACTAGTAAATAACTTGCTTTAGAAGACAAGCAAGAATGTTTATGAAATTGTGACTTGATAAGCAAGCAGCCTCTTCATATACAAGCACAGAACGTATAAGAGCGTTGCGTCATCACAACCCAGCCGACGGTTCTTCTCTCTCTGACGCTGCCGGATTGCACCAGATCTGAGTGTAGGGATTGTACAATGTCACATTTCCCTCAAAAGGAGGCAGAAGCAACTGTCATTAGATAAGTTCCCTGCTAAAGTAAGGAACGAAGAGAAGAATAAGGGCATCACTCCCTTTATTTCCAGTTGGGTGTACAGCAGGAACAGAGCAGTGGGGTTCTCGAGTGCCTGACAGCTGTTTCGTGGGTGAAGCCAGCTTCATCAGAGGCAGAATACACCTTGCTAATGTAAACCTGAGACCAGTTGCAGTAATTTGCACTCTCCATTCCTCTCAGGTAGACAGAGGCACGGAAAAAAAAAAGGTTGCGGTTAGTCAACAGACAGCAGCCATTGTATTATAGTGAGGCCCTTTTACAGTTGTCCATTTTCTTTGTGTTGCGTTCCAATTTCTGCATGCAGGGTAATGCAGCAGCAAAGAAAGTGTATGAGGCCCAGTACACTAACTGCATTGCACAGGATGTCCCAGACCCGCCACAAAGTCTAAGTCACAAAATGCTCTGGATCCAGGTTTGTCTGTTGCGATATTTGTTGCAGACAACAGAGGAAAAGGCTCTTCTGCTTTCTGCTGACATTAATGCATAGCTCCCAACTGTCCCTCTTTTTAAACCCCAATCCCTCTGTCCCTTTTTCTGCCCTATTTGTCCCTCTTTCAGGGCTGATCTACAGATCTGTGTAACTATAAGTATTTTTTTTTCTATTGGAAATGTGTGCAACTGACTCTAAACTTTATTCCCATTATTTAAATTGCTTATTTTCAAATGTTAAAATGAAGGAAAACTAATGATGAAAGGAGGGACCTGTGTGGTTTAAATGATAAAACTAAATCTTTTGCTTTTGAATTCTTTGTGATTGGCGTGACAAAGAGTGTGGTGGGGCGTGACAAAGAGTGTGGTGGGGCGTGACTAGGGGTGTAGTGGGGCGTGACTAGGGGTGTGGTCAGTGCATGATAACTAGGGGTGTAGTGGGGCGTGACTAGGGTTGTGGTGGGCGCATGATGACTAGGGGTGTGGTGGGGCGTGACTAGGGGTGTGGTGGGTGCATGATGACTAGGGGTGTGGTGGGGCGTGACTAGGGGTGTGGTGGGCGCATGATGACTAGGTGTGTGGTGGGGCGTGACTAGGGGTGTGGTGGGCACATGATGACTAGGGGTGTGGTGGGGCGTGACTAGGGGTGTGGTGGGCGCATGATGACTAGGTGTGGTGGGGCGTGACTAGGGGTGTGGTGGGCGCATGATGACTAGGGGTGTGGTGGGGCGTGACTAGGGGTGTGGTGGGCGCATAATGACTAGGGGTGTGGTGGGGCGTGACTAGGAGTGTGATGGGTGCATGATGACTAGGGGTGTGGTGGGGCGTGACTAGGGGTGTGGTGGGCGCATGATGACTAGGGGTGTGGTGGGTGCATGATGACTAGGCGTGTGGTGGGGCGTGACTAGGGGTGTGGTGGGTGCATGATGACTAGTGGTGTGGTGGGGCGTGACTAGGGGTGTGGTGGGTGCATGATGACTAGGGCTGTGGTGGGCGCATGATGACTAGGGGTGTTGTGGGTGCATGATGACTAGGCATGTGGTTGGGCGTGACTAGGGGTGTGGTCAGTGCATGATAACTAGGGGTGTGGTGGGGCGTGACTAGGGGTGTGGTGGGCGCATGATGACTAGGGGTGTGGTGGGGTGTGACTAGGGTTGTGGTGGGTGCATGATGACTAGGGGTGTGGTGGGGCGTGACTGGGGTGTGGTGGGCGCATGATGACTAGGGGTGTGGTGGGGCGTGACTAGGGGTGTGGTGGGCGCATGATGACTAGGGGTGTGGTGGGGCGTGACTAGGGGTGTGGTGGGCGCATGATGACTAGGGGTGTGGTGGGGCGTGACTAGGGGTGTGGTGGGCGCATGATGACTAGGGGTGTGGTGGGGCGTGACTAGGGGTGTGGTGAGCGCATGATGACTAGGGGTGTGGTGGGCGCTTGATGACTAGGGGCGTGGTGGGGCGAGACTAGGTGTGTGGTGGGGGAATGGTGACTAGGAGTGTGGTGGGGCACATGATAACTAGCGGTGTGGTGGGGCGTGACTATGGGTGTGGTGGGGCATCACTAGGGGTGTGGTGGGGGCATGGTCAGAAGTGTGGCAGGGGCATGTTCTAAAGTGTCCCGCTTTCTTATCTCAAATTGTTGGAAGTTATGTGAAGGCAGTGAAGCAGACACAGACCTCCAAAGTCAAAGAGAGTATCTATGTGTGTACGTATAATAAAGTCATTATTTGACTTGGGTGCCGGGTGATGCCGACAGGAAGGCCAATAATTTAATATTGGTATTATTGGGCTTGATTCACTAACCGGCGCTAAGGCGGTTAGTGTGCCTTATCACTTAGTGGGCACAAACTACAGCGCTAACCTTATCTGAGGTTACTGTGCCTTATCTGAGGTTAGTGTGCCTTATCTGCAGTGTGCGATGTAGCTTTGTGCATCTTTTAGGGCTGGTTCACACGGGCGTCTGCTGAGCTTTTGCTTGGCATTGCGTTCAAAAGCTAGCTTTTGAAGGCTTTTGAAAAGCGTTCAAGGCAAGCAGTTCTGGTCTCTGCTATTGTTTCCTCGCGTTTACTGCCTCTGAAAGCAGCATGTTGCTTTTGAGACTAGACGCAACGCTGGGATCTACTGCCAGGCTTTCATGAAAGCCTGCAAAAGCCAGCTCTAAACGCTCCCATTCACTTGCATGGGATGGCAGTAGATCCCAAAAAACGCTGCGTCTGAAACGCTGCGTTAAACGCCACAAAAACGCCCGTCTGAACCAGCCCTTAGTGTGCACAAAGCTATTTAGTGTGCACAAAGCTACTTAAGGGGCACTAAGGTCAGATAAGGCACATTAACTCAGATAAGGCACACTAACCTCCGAAGCGCCGGAAAACTCTTTTTTACTCCGGCGCTAACACTTAGCGCCGGTTAGTGAATCAAGCCCATGGTGTATCGGTAGGAGGGTTAGTGTCGGGGATAGGGTGGGAAAACGTTAGAATGCTACTGTCGGGAAAGATCGATTAATAAGAATATCTGTAATATAGTGTTACCGATATCCCATTTTTAGCACCGCACAGGCCAAGAAATCGTATAAACAATACAATATGCGGGCTCTGCAACTCCTAAGGGTTGGGGGGGGGGAGGGGCATATGATTTTTATCACGTCACTTTTGATAGATGTCTGAAGGGGAAGCACCTCTGTATTTTATGAGTATTGCTGCAGCTGTTTCTCCAGTCAGAGTATTCCCAGCTGGTACTGAAGCGACACACAAGACTGATGCGGAATAAAACGCGGCCTGTAGCCTGGGGCGGCAGAATTGGCCTCCAGCTGTGCGCGGTAATGACACGGGGCCAGATAACAGCAAATATAAAGGGGTTATTGAGGCCCGCCACGCTGCCGTGAATCACCCCAGGCGGACGCTGGTCACCGCCGATCACTATGATTTCCTACATCCTGAGAGCGGGTAATGGCAGCAGCGGGCGATCCCCTGGAAAATAATACGCCAACGCGGTTTATTCCGGGGTCATCTGGCAGAGCGGGGGAAAGAGCACAACGCTTCTGATCATTCGGAAGGCGTTTCACTTCTGTTGTGGACCTCTCCTCTATATAATTACAGCGTGTTTACCAGGCAAGTATATTGCAGGCTTCTACAGACAGGCACCGCTGGCCCCGGTGAGACGGTACCAGCTGCAGGACATCCTGGCATTAGCAAATTGTACATGAGCGCATCTCCACCATAATAATACTGACATATTGTGCTTTGTAGCAACACATAATAGAGGCAATAACCCAGTACCAAGCAGCTTATCCTAATGGTAGCCCTTAAAGAGACACTGAAGCAAAAAAAAAAAATGATGATATAATGAATTGGTTGCATAGTACGGATAATTACTAGAATATTAGAAGCAAAGAAAATATCCTCATATTTTTATTTTCAGTTATATAGTGTTTTTTTATAACATTGCATCATTCTCTAATATTTGCAGTTTCCCCACTACTCAGCATTCTAAATGATTTTTAAGCCTCTTGCACACTGCACGCAATTCTGATTCAGATTCCGCTTTTTAATGAGTTTTTACATCCGATTCAGATTCCGATTTGCAGTGTGCAGGGAGCAAACTGCAAATCTGAATCTGAATCGGATGTAAAAACTGATTAAAAAGCGGAATCTGAATTGGAATCGCTTGCAGTGTGCAAGAGGCCTAATGCTGCGTACACACTGGCGACTATGGTCGTTTGAAACCGCTAATTAACGATCGTTCCGCCGACAATCGGGGAAAAAACTTTACCCAATGATCATTAACACGAATGACAAAAGAACCACATCGGGAAGATAGAAATATCCAACCTGACGGATCGTATCTACTGACAATCGTTACAAAACTATAGTGTGTACAGACATCGGCCGAGAACGATCGTTACAAGGGCCAATGCGCCTGCGTTGAATTCTGCCCAGCTTCCGTACTTCCTGTGTAGCGCGGAGGTAAAGATTGTTACATTACAAATTTCAATTAAACTTTGTTTTCAAGTTAACTATCATATATTTCTATCTATTGTAACTCCATGTTGGTGGTTTTTTTATTTTATATAAATATGTACGCAACATTTCCTTATGATTGCTCTTTTCTGCGAGAACGATCGTTAAAATGTGTATGATGATCGCTGCATCCCATCGTTGCATTCCTATCGTTGCCGTATCGTTCGTCTTTCAATTATCGTTCCTAGCGAATGATCGTTATCGCAAGTGTGTACGTAGCATAACAGAGCAGGCTGTGAACTTTTGACCTGTCCTGAACTGTTCTCTGCAGAAGAAAAAGCCTGACAGCTGAGATAATAAACTTCAGATAACAGAGCTCTCTGCGACTTTGAAAGTCCTGGAGCTGAATGGCTTGTTTTGCATAGATAACTAGAGTGTCTTAACTCTTCCTGTAGTAGAAACTAGTGCTGCTCATCAGGATTCTGGATATCCGGGTAACCCGGATATCCGACCATTTTTCAGCTATCCGAATCGGATTCCGGATTTCTCTAGAAATCCAGACAGCTATCTGCAGATATTTGGCCGCATAACCCGGATATCCGTGGATATTGCAGGTATCCGGATCCGAAATACTGTAACTAAGGAGATGACATCCTGGAGCCAATCAGAGGGCTCCTAGCAGAAGCCCTAGCAACCAATCACAGAGGGGAACCCTGGCCAGCCCCACCTGACCTCATTGAGCCAATCAGAGGCCTCCCAGCCTAAGCCCTGGCACCCAATCACATAAAGGAACACTAGCCAGCCCCCCTGTATAATAAGGAGGGCTGCCATGATGAGACATATCGTCCTAGCTTGCAGAATGCTCACTGAGAGACATGCTGCAGTGCTGCTGGCCTAGCAAGGGCTGCCTGTACACAGTGATAAACCGAAAGCTGTTCAGTGATTAACCCCTTCACTATCACTACACTATTGTTAAATCATTAATTAGCTTGATGTTATTTGTGTGACAGTCAGAGTGTGTGCTGCAGGACTGCTGCAGCTGCTATGTGTCTGTGTGTGTGTGCTGTGCACAGACCAGGCCAGCTGCTGCCTGCTGACCAGCTATTAGCCATAGATACAGGTTAGTGATTAGGGGATAGGATTACTGTGTTACAGACTTATATCACTGCTCCTAATGCTTTATTTCTTAACTGTACTATACATACAAATCATTATATCATATTTTTTTTTTTTGCTTCGGTGTCTCTTTAAGGGACCACCCCACTGCAAATAGTAAGCAGTTAAAATCTGACAGAAACGACACGTTTTGGACTAGTCCATCTCCTCATGGAGGATTCTTTTGATTTTCTTTGTTTTCAAAAACCTTTCCTGAACAGCAGATTCACCGGTGAAATAGTAAGATGCCAGCCTCCCTATATTTGTTACACTATTTTGTCAATTAGACTTAGCAACTGCCTTTCACAAAAGGCTTTTGTAATAAAAAAAAACCCCTGAGAATCCCCCATGAGGAGATGGGCTAGTCCGAAACCTGTAAGTTCTGTTAAATTTTAACTGCTGACTTATTTCACTGGAGTGGTCCTGTAAAGAGGCCCTGTAGTGACATGTAGAATACAGTAAAATATTCAGGATACCAACTTTTATGGTAATTTTCTGGGTTTCAGCATCAAGAACATTTCCTATATCTATATATTGCTGTATATTGGTATGCAGCCCCGCCCTACCAATGATGTTTAATCTAAACTGTTTAGCCATGCGTAATTCTCCTCCCAGAGCATTCTGGGAGGCCAGGCATTATTTTTATTGGTTTCTTCATGATTAACAAGTATGTGTAATGAGGTCCCCACAATACAGACTTTATACCCCATGACATTACCTGGAGGCGTGCCTACCTTCATATGGTACATCATCATCTCATTGGCCAGGTGACTCCTGAACTGCGCTTCTCGCACCTGCTTGTACAGCAACGACTAGAGAAGAAGACAAGCCATTACTGGTCAATTCACGTCACACGTTCAGAACATCCGTACACGGCACGGGACAGCAGAACATCCGTACACGGCACGAGCCAGCAGAACATCCGTACACGGCTGAGCCAGCAGAACATCCGAACACGGCACGAGCCACCAGAACATCCGTACACGGCACGGGCCAGCAGAACATCCGTACACGGCACGAGCCACCAGAACATCCGTACACGGCACGGGCCAGCAGAACATCCGTACACGGCACGGGCCAGCAGAACATCTATACACGGCACGAGCCACCAGAACATCCGTACACGGCACGGGCCAGCAGAACATCCGTACACGGCTGAGCCAGCAGAACATCCGTACACGGCACGGGCCAGCAGAACATCCGTACACGTCACGGTCCAGCAGAACATCCGTACACGGCACGGGCCAGAAGAACATCCGTACACGGGACGAGCCAGCAGAACATCCGTACACGGCACGGGCCAGCAGAACATCCGTACACGGCTGAGCCAGCAGAACATCCATACACGGCACGGGCCAGCAGAACATCCGTACATGGCACGGGCCAGCAGAACATTCGTACACGGCACGGGCCAGCAGAACATCCGTACACGGGACGAGCCAGCAGAACATCCGTACACGGCACGGGACAGCAGAACATCTATACACGGCACAGGACAGCAGAACATCTATACACGGCACGGGACAGCGGAACATCTGTACACGTCACGGGACAGCGGAACATCTGTACACGTCACGGGACAGCAGAACATCTATACACGGCACGGGCCAGCAGAACATCCGTACACGGCACGAGCCAGCAGAACATCCGTACACGGCACGAGCCAGCAGAACATCCGTACATGGCACGAGCCAGCAGAACATCCGTACACGGCACGAGCCAGCAGAACATCCGTACACGGCACGAGCCAGCAGAACATCCGTACACGGCACGAGCCAGCAGAACATCTGTACACGGCACGAGCCAGCAGAACATCCGTACACGGCACGAGCCAGCAGAACATCCGTACACGGCACGGGCCAGCAGAACATCCGTACACGGCACGGGCCAGCAGAACATCCGTACACGGCACGGGCCAGCAGAACATCCGTACAAGGCACGGGCCAGCAGAACATCCGTACAAGGCACGGGCCAGCAGAACATCCGTACACGGCACGGGACAGCAGAACATCCGTACACGGAACGGGCCAGCAGAACATACGTACACGGCATGGGCCAGCAGAACATACGTACACGGCAAGGGCCAGCAGAACATCCGTACATGGCACGAGCCAGCAGAACATCCGTACACGGCACGTGCCAGCAGAACATCCGTACACGGCACGGGCCAGCAGAACATCTATACACGGCACGAGCCAGGATTACATCCGTACACGGCACGAGCCAGCAGAACATCCGTACACGGCACGGGACAGCAGAACATCCGTACACGGCACGGGACAGCAGAACATCCGTACACGGCACGGGACAGCAGAACATTCGTACACAGCACGGGACAGCAGAACATTCGTACACGGCACGGGCCAGCAGAACATCCGTACACGGCACGAGCCAGCAGAACATCCGTACACGGCACGGGACAGTAGAACATCTATACACGGCACGGGACAGCGGAACATCTGTACACGTCACGGGACAGCAGAACATCTGTACACGTCACGGGACAGCAGAACACCTGTACACGTCACGGGACAGCAGAACATCTGTACACGTCACGGGACAGCAGAACATCTATACACGGCACGGGACAGCAGAACATCCGTACACGGCACGGGACAGCAGAACATCCGTACACGGCAGGGGACAGCAGAACATTCGTACATGGCACGGGCCAGCAGAACATTCGTACACGGCACGGGCCAGCAGAACATCCGTACACGGGACGAGCCAGCAGAACATCTGTACACAGCATGAGCCAGCAGAACATCCGTACACGGCACGGGACAGTAGAACATCTATACACGTCACGGGACAGCAGAACATCTGTACACGTCACGGGACAGCAGAACATCTGTACACGTCACGGGACAGCAGAACATCTGTACACGGCACGGGACAGCAGAACATCCGTACACGGCACGGGACAGCAGAACATCCGTACACGGCACGGGGCAGCAGAACATCTATACACGGCACGGGACAGCAGAACATCTATACACGGCACGGGACAGCGGAACATCTGTATACGTCACGGGACAGCAGAACATCTGTACACGTCACGGGACAGCAGAACATCTATACACGGCACGGGCCAGCAGAACATCCGTACACGGCACGGCACGAGCCAGCAGAACATCCGTACACGGCACGAGCCAGCAGAACATCCGTACACGGCACGAGCCAGCAGAACATCCGTACACGGCACGAGCCAGCAGAACAGGTCATGCCATGAGCACAGAACACACATACAGGCATAACTGAAAGGTCTAATCACACAAGTTTAATACTGAAATGTAATTCTTAATACACAAATTCCCAGCCAGAACTAGCTAGTGGGTGGATAGTGTACTGGTTAAGGGCTCTGCCTCCGACACAGGGCACCGGGGTTTGAATCTCGGCTCCTCCTGTTCAGTAAACCAGCACCTATTCAGTATGGAGACCTTGGACAAGTCTCCCTAACACTGCTACTGCCTACTGAGCGCACCCTAGTGGCTGCAGCTCTGGCGCTTTGAGTCCGCCAGGAGAAAAGTGTGATATAAATGTTCTGTGTCTTGTCTAGAGTGCCTTCCAATTCCAAAGAGAGCCTCAGTTTCATAAGGTCAGGATAACAGTAACAGGCTTGGTTAAGTGGAGCAGGCCAGTATGATCTAAACAAACTTATAAACTCCCACTTTTCTATCAGTTACCATATTAATCTTTAAATCAGAGTTTTCCTTCAAATATACTCAATAATAAGTAGTTATTGACTCGTTCCAATAGTTGAGTCAGTCAGCTGTCTGAAAAGAGTGGTTTAAACGGAACCTGAGAAGGATATGTATTTTTTCTTTTAAAATAATACCAGTTGCCTGACTCTCCTGCTGATCCTGTGTCTTTTAGCCACAGCCCCTGAACAAGCATGCAGATCAGGTGCTCTGACTGAAGTCAGACTGGATTAGCTGCATACTTGTTTCAGGTGTGTGATTCAGCCACTACTGCAGCCAAAGAGATCAGCAGGACTGCCAGGCAACTGGTATTGTTTAAAAGGAAACATCCACATCCCTCTTAGTTTAGGTTCCCTTTAACTTGTGCTGCTGATAGCTTATGAAAGACAAATACTTTTTAACGGCTATAAAGTACAAGCTTTGTATTAATTGCCCAATTCAATGATACTTCTCAGAGTGCTCCAATAAGGATCCTTCTTACTGCCACTCATATTACAGGAAACTATTAAAACTACTTGCTGGTGCTCAAACACCATGTGACCCTATCATGCAAAGGATTCTGGGAGTTATTCCAATGGTGGACAATTCTGAGTTGTGTAATAGTCAACTTGAAACAGATACAGGTTTCCTAAAGCTTTTCCCAGTACTCGTATTTCCCCAAGTCAAGAGCAAGAGAAAGGACTGTGGTCCTCAAATCTGCCTAGTTCAGACGCCTTTCTTTCCCAGTTGGTCATCTTGACACAATGGGTCCAGTGCTAAGCTGTTTCTGGCACACTGATCAAAAGGAAGTAGACCGGCACAAGATGGATGGCTGACTGACTGAGGGAAACTGCTACATATAGCTGTGCCTCCGGATGAACAGAAGTCGTCATAAACACCAGAAGAGAAGAACAGAATACGGGCACCAGCTTGAAGTCTATTATGCCACCTTTGTTGCATCCTCAGTAAACAGATACAAGTTGCCTAGGTGTATGGCCTAACAGCCTGTTTTGCAGAAATGATCTGCTTCTTCAGAGGCAAAACATAAACTTGGCATATGTTTTGCCTCTGAAGAAGCAGATCTTTTCTGCAAAACAGGCTGTTAGGCCATACACCTAGGCAACTTTTATCTGTTTACGGAGGATGCAATAAAGGTGATACAATAGACTTGAAGCTGGTGCCCGGATTCTGTTCTCCTTCTTTTCTGGTGTTTATGACACTGATTATTGGGTTTGCTCACAATGCCAAGAAGACTGTCACAGAAAGAGCCTTGTTATGTGGCTCTAGTTTTGGGACAGCGCTATGACTCCTAAGGGTTCTTACATGAGCGATGCTGATCCCGCAATATATGGAGAAGGCCGTGGCAAGATCTTCATCAAACTTGGTGAATCCGGGACCATTGATTTTGTTGACCAGTTCCGCCACGCCGATGACCTCTGCAATAAAGAAAAACTTTGTATACATATAATTACTTAGCACACACATATATCACCATCTAATTCTCCAGAACGCAAACCTGTGAGGTATTTTAATAAGAAAGTTTGATTCTAACGTCAGGAGGGAAGACTCTAGGCCGTTCCAGCGCTGGGATCTCTGAAGTATGGCCCATGGTCGGCAAAAGCCAACCAGGACCAGGGCTTGTCAGTGGTTTTCTGGAGCTGAATTTTGAAGAATCTAACTTCCAGAACAGAAGAGGCGGGCTTGCTGCGTTGTTTCTTTCTATCACCCCCCAATTTCCTCATTTTATGGGGAGTGAATGTGGCAGGGAAAAGGAGGGAATGGAGGGGGGGGGGGGGGGGGGGGATAGGAGGAACATCATGGTAAGCCTGCCTTTTCCTGTCTGAAAACATGACCCAAGCCAAAAGTGAAGTTTTTAAAGAGACTCTGAAGTCTCATAAAATTCAGGTTTCTATTTTAAAAATCTCTTTATCATCACTGCCCTAGCTAAAGCGCTGCATCCCCATGGCTGCACACTACCCAAATCACCCCAAACTCCCCCCCCCCCCCCCACGCAAAATCCCCAAGTTTCTTGGTCGTGGATTTTGCTGTTGGAGGAGGCAAAGCTTTCGGCTGCAGCTCTGCCTCCATGCGCGTCAATCTGTGCGTATCTCCGCCTCTCCCCCGCCCCTCTCAGTGAAAGAAGACTGAGAGGAGTGGGCGGAGGCAGTGATCCGCGCTGATGGACGCGTGTAGAGGCAGAGCTGCAGCCGAAACCTTTGCCTCCCACGGACGCGCTCCCGCAGTGTGCTCCGGGGAGTTTGGGGGGATTTAGTTAGTGTGCAGCCGCGGGGATGCAGCGTTTTAGGATTTTTAAAATAAAAACCTGATTATGAGACTTTAGAGTCTCTTTAAAGAACAAGCGACACCCATGCTAACCTAGTAATAAAAACACATATATAAGTAGATAAATACTACTTCTACTTACAGAACAGATGTATTGTGCTATCAACCTAATGATTCCTGCGAATTTTATAAAGGAAAAGCAGAAAATCCTATTGCAGGCAGTGGCCATTTTGCCAAGCTAAGGCTGACATCATATCCTCCCTGACTCTTGTTTCCCCCCTCCCCCCCTTTCTCTTGCTGATTGTGTATTCATTAGCTGCCCTCCTCCCAGAGTCTTTTTTTTATTTACACATCCAATCAGTGAGTCACCTCAGCCTTGCTTGTAAACACAAGTGATCAGCTAGGCAGGGAAATAAATGGAAGAGGAGGAATATATTATAGATAAAAAGAACTCCCAGCATTCAAAAGAACTCCCAGCATTCAACTCTTTGGCACTGTTTGGCACTAGGGCCACTGCTCCTAAGGTATGTGATAACTCCAAACCATAACAGCAGAAAAAGTTTTGAATGCAGGATTATCATCTTTATCACTTAATACACTCAGACCAGTTGCTGTTGAAATTTGATTTTTTTGGTGACAATACCGCTTTAAGGAGTGATTAGGGAACCAGGGGAAACAAGGAGAGGAAAGAGGCATTTTTGCTTTAAAACATTAAACACAGTAAAAAAAAACTAAAAAAAAATATATGAAGTCTGGTCTAACATTATTTGTGGACAAATCATCATCAGAATGACTTTTAATTAAGTAATTACTGAGCAAATAAATGCGAAAATGAGAGGAGTTTTTTTTACCCCCTCCTCCATGTAGTAGAAATGTTTATACATCTTACTAAGGGCTTTAGTACTGCAAAAGTCAATATGATAATTCTGATATAGCAACGGCAGTCTTATCAGTTAGCTTCTAAGTGAAATGAACGCTTTGAATATTAACCCCTCCAGTCACCCTGAAGCTAAGCATATATTTTTAGCTATACGTTGTATGCTGTGTTTAAAGATATACTGTAGGGGGGATCGGGGGAAAATGAGTTGAACTTTCCCGGGGCTTCTAACGGTCCCCTGCAGACATCCTGTGCCCTGGTAGCCACTCACCAATGCTCCGGCCCCGCCTCCGCTTCACTTCTGGAATTTCAGACTTTAAAGTCTGAAATACCACTGCGTCTGCGTTGCCGTGTTGCCATGTCCTCAATCCCGCTGATGTCACCAGGAGCGTACAGGATGTCTGCAGGGGACCATTAGAAGCCTCGGGTAAGTTCAACTCATTTTCCCCCGACCCCCCTACAGTGCCCCTTTAATGCTTTATGCCAGAAGTGAAGTTTGAGTTTCGTCTAATTTTGAGCACGAAATGGATAGTAGTAACAGGATTGGGTGACACAAAACGGAAGAGAAGAGAGGGACAGAGTGGAGCCTCCCTATACTGTAGAGCAGCACTGGTGTCTATAACTAAATGGGATAGCAGATCTCCAGGGGAGAAGTGGCATGAGAGTGATGAAGGTGATGATAGACGTCGTGCATTTTCCATTCCACCGCTCCAGGGAAAGACGGGGAGGGTTAAACAGGAGACGGTGCAGGAAAACTGCTGACTCCACATCTCATCACAGCCAAGACAATCAATTCTGTACCGTGCCTGGGATCATCTCATCCGTAATAACTTAGCCTTACAGAATGATGACCCTCCCCATATGCTTCTAGTGGGACAGATCTGAGAACCATAAAAATGAACAGGTACAAAAAACATCTCTTTCATTTAAAGAGAACCTGAAGTGAGAGGATTACAGATCCTGCCATCTTCATTCCATTATAAACAATGCCGGTTGCCTGGCTGTCATGCTGAGCTTGT
Source organism: Hyperolius riggenbachi (assembly GCF_040937935.1). Taxonomy (NCBI): domain Eukaryota; kingdom Metazoa; phylum Chordata; class Amphibia; order Anura; family Hyperoliidae; genus Hyperolius; species Hyperolius riggenbachi. Next base: position 23,542,180 of record NC_090647.1, read on the forward strand.
GGCTTTAGTTGTGTTAGAGTCACTATTTATAACAAGCATGCAGCCAGCAGAGTCACACCAGTCGCAGCATCTGATCTGCTGCTCATTCTGGGCCAGTGACTTATAGCATGAGAGGCGGAGCCCAGAAGCCAGGCAACTGGCTCTATATTTGCATTAGTGCCTTTGTTTCTTCTTCCTTTATTGCTGGATTTGATCTTGTGATTGTAGCAAGCTGACACTAACAATAGCCATCCCTGAGTGTGCATCATGGGAAGCCCCGCCCTAAGTGTGCATCATGAGAAGCCCCGCCCTAAGTGTGCATCATGGGATGCTCCGCCCTAAGTGTGCATCATGGGAAGCCCCGCCCTAAGTGTGCATCATGGGAAGCCCCGCCCTAAGTGTGCATCATGGGAAGCCCCGCCCTAAGTGTGCATCATGGGAAGCCCCGCCCTAAGTGTGCATCATGGGAAGCCCCGCCCTAAGTGTGCATCATGGGAAGCCCTGCCCTAAGTGTGCATCATGGGAAGCCCCACCCTAAGTGTGCATCATGGGAAGCCCCGCCCTAAGTGTGCATCATGGGAAGCTCCGCCCTAAGTGTGCATCATGGGAAGCCCCGCCCTAAGTGTGCATTACGGGAAGCCCCGTCCTAAGTGTGCATCATTAGAATTCCTGCCTTGTGTGTGAAGTCCTGCCCTGTGTGTGCATCATAAGAATCCCAGCCTTGCGCATGTATAATGGGAAACCCTCATATGAATGTATGATGGGAAAGCCGTGAGTGTGCATATTAAGAAGTCCCGCACTTAGTTTGCATCATGATAAGCCTGGTCCTGAGTGTACACCTTGAGAAGCCCCGCCCTTTGTGTGAATACTGAGAAGTCCCCCTGGGTGTGCACCATGAGAACCCTCATCCCGTGTATGCATTATAAGAAGCTCCACCCTGTGAGTGAATAATTAAAAGCCCCACCCTGTACATTAATAATGAGAAGCCCTGCCCTGTGTGTGCATTATAAGAAGCCCCGCCCTGTGTGTGAATAATGAGAAGCCCCGCCCTTTGTGTGAATAATGAGAAGTCCTCCCGAGTGTGCATCAGGTATCAGGGTCCCTATCATGCACCCCCTCCATACTCACCATTACTCTCATTCTTAATGGGGAAACACAGGATGTTGCGTGTCCTGAAGCCGGTGCTGTCGTCCACCCCACGGTAGAACAGAGGATGAGAATAGGCATCTTTGATATTGAGGATCTGACCAGTGGTGGCCACATGACCTGCAATGCCCTGGTCTGCTGGGATCCGGATTTCATAGCTCTGAAACATATGCAGATCGGGCAAAGAAACTGGCGTTAGCTCAATTCAGTGTAAAATGTTAAGAATTGTACACAATTTTAATATAACCTTTCTTATATTGAGTGTTGCTTTTTTAGTAGGAGGGCTTTTTGGTCTCTTTTAGCCCTCTATACTCTCGTAGTGGTTCTGGGTCACCCTGAGCTTTCTGGGTATTCTGGAATACTCTCGCTGTATCTTCACTGATAATCTGACCTGGAAGCTGAAACTGTTTATTCCAAGTCCGATGTGTAAATAATGGCAGACAGGCAGGCCTAGATTTACGTTTTCATGATATCGTGTAACATCGTTTAATGACAATTTGTTAAACCATGATTAATGGGTGACCACCTGTGACGATCGTTTTTATCTAAAGACCTTCAGGATGGATCACTGAATGAACTATTGTTCACATTGCCATTTACACTCAAGAAAATCACAACGATCAGTCAAACGATCTCCCACGATGCAGCGGTTCCTTAGTCACGTGATCACTGGAGATGCATCGGAGAACGCTCAATAGTTGCCACTGATTACCCGATGCATCTTCACGTGAGAAGGGGGGGGGGGGGGGTTTGCAACCAAAATCGGGGAGACCTATTTAGTTTCCCATTGAATCGGGGGCATGGCTATAGGTGAAGGTCATAGTACAGATCGGGATATTGGATCTGAAGGGTAACTGGTGATTCTCTGTACACCTCTCAATGGTATATTCCTTAAATATGTGGAACTTTCATAAAAAAAAATAATAATCAGAAAACACTGAGCAATAACCTTCTACTTACATCATCCTCCACCACTCCTCCATCGAAGACTTTGGCTACAAGCTCATGAGTGTTCCTCTCCAGCAGGAACACAGAACATCTGCAGGGGCAAAAGGAAAACATTATCCACCAGACTCAGATTATTAAAATGTTTCAGGAACCTCTATATTACCAGCACTGTGAAATGACTGCCGGGTGTCAGGGTGGTCTTCTGGCATCAGTTGTTTCTGAGTCACACATACAGCAGGTGGCTAGAAATGCAGATGTGGGACAACCTCCATATAAACATCAAAAGGGGACCACCTTTATATTAACATCAATGGGGGGAGGGGGAACGCCTCCATATTAATGCGAATGGGGGAAAATCTCCATATTAATATCAATAGGAGACCATCTCCATATTAATGTCAATGAGCGCCACCCTCATTTAATGCCAATGGGGCACCACCTCCATATTAACATCAATGGGTACCACCTCCAAATTGGCACTAATGGGAGACCAACTTCATACTGATGTTAATGCGAGACAACCTCCATATTAACATCAATGGGAGGCCAACTCCATATTGATTTTGTGTTCTGTTACATTGATTACCACTAAGAAAACTGTATGGTTTCAAAAGACTCATCAAGTTATCCATGATAATCACAGTAGAGCCTTTTAGACAAGGCACTTGATGCAACGACGGCATTCCTCAATTTGGGTTCCATAAAGCATGTGATCCTAGAATTCCACCCGTAGAAATGCAAAACAAGAAAAAACTCACATAGCAGTTTAGTTCTTGGCTACAGACGGGATATCCAATCCCCTGTGATGTTTCTGATGAAGCCTCGGCCTGCGAGTTACTCACATTTCCGCATTGCTGAGATTTCTGGCTTCTGTGATGATCTCCTGGAGCAGGACCGATACATCATCTGTGGAAAGAGGAAAGGACCAATGTTCACTATGTGTTCCCTGGACTCCTCCTCAGCCAGAAATAGATATCTGTTTTCCTAACATAAAACTCTGGAAGGACTTTTGCAGCTCAGGAGAACGCCTTGTATGGCAGATGGACATAAATCTCTAGCCCCCTGGATGACCCCGTCGCTGTCCAACACACACCGAGTGCTGAAATGCCTTCAGAACACGTAGTGGAAACTCAGTCCTCAATCTAGAAGCAGCAGAGAAGAATTTGTATGCTGACAAATAGTCCTCTGGGACAGATGTGGGAATACCAGGCTGAAAACAACTCGGAATCTTTCAAGCAAAGCCCTAAGAGTCTCTTGTAGACAAGAGGAGAATGTCATACTTCCCTCTAACACAGATCCTTCACATCTTGTATATACTGTCAACAAATTCCCCATTACAGGACAACAACAACATATATATCATTGGACTAGAAACTTTTATGTATTAAAACTTCCAAACCACTTGTTGTGGGGCTAGAAAGGTCAGGGAAAGCTGGACAGCTGACCAGAAAAGTAATCACTTTGGGGCAACCTAACGATTTCTATAGATTATTATTATTTGACCACCGATGAGACCTGCATTTACTTGTTCGATCTAGAGACCAATGAAAAGGCAAAGCAGAAGGGTATCCAGAGGTGTAGAGGATAGCACTCTTGTCAAGCAGCGCTTGGTCCCCGATTCAAATCTTGACCAGGTGCATAGACTTTTAATGTTCTCTTCGAGATTGCCTGGGTTCCCTTCAGGTAATCAGGTTTTCTCCCACATCAATTAACTGTCTAAAGGCCTGTACATACGCTAGAGCAGTGATCTGCAAACTTGGCTCTCCAGCTGTTAAGAAACAGTCCCACAATGCATTTGCCTTTAGGAATCATGACTGTGGCTGTCAGACTCCTGCAATGCATTGTGGGACTTGTAGTTCCTTAACAGCTGAAGATTGCAGATCACTGTGCTAGAGTAATGCCCGCTGAGGTGGTTGATAACAACCGCCTCCGCCATTAAGCTGGTGTTTGTACAGCAGTCACTCCCGTCTGACAGCTGCCAATCCGCCAGACAGATCAAATTGGCGAGTGACGCCCGATAGCTTTATTCTCCCCACTTACCGCGCCCATCATGGGAGGTCACACCTGCATCGCTCTGTCGGCCATCCACCCCAATCACATTGCAACAAAACACATCATTAGCATGCAGGCTAACTATGCATCTGTAATGCCTTGGGCCCAGCAATGTCGCCTAAGTGGGGGGGGGGATCAGACTGTGATCCCCTCTGTGGGGCAGCTGGTGACACGACACCCCTAGTGACAGGTGGGCATAAATACACATTACAGCAGTACTAATTAGAAGATAGAAAATCTAACAAAGAAGAAATTTAAAAAAAATGCGATAAAATAAACTGTCCTGGAACAATTGCAAGTCTCTATATTCATTGACTGCTAAATGGTTGAAAGATATGTTTTAAGAACCTCAGTGTTAACTTTCTGAAAGAGGATATGGATGTTTGGATAACCCCTCCTCCGAATATAAAACACGATAATCAAATAAAATAAGTATGAAATGCACTCCATGCGCCCTTTAAAGGGACACGTAGCTTTAGTGGGGGCATCCATTTCTTCACGTCGGCTAAGTGTTCAGTAATAGCTGATATTTTGCTCGCGACGAGGGAAAATTTAATCACTCAGAAAGGTTATTAAAATGTCACACCGGCACGCTGTGACAGGCAGCATTTAATCCACTGATAAAGCGGTCTACCGTACGGCCGGCCGGCAGCGCCGCGTCTCCATTACCAGGTGCCTCCCTGATAATCTTGCTTTGGAATAATTTGTTGCAAAATTCACAGTTTGTGATGGATTCTCACCGCGTACGGAGGTAACAGCGCCTGACACCCCCGACTGATAATTCATTTTAATTATTTGTCACACCTCAGCAGAGAAACACAAATGGCAGAGCGGCAGGGAGTTCACAGCCCGATGAGGGTGCTAAGTGTGGAGCTTAAATTACAAGGGAGAGAGGCAGCGTGCAAATATGATTGACGCACCAATAAAAGAGACGTGTTTCTAAAGTCTATCGGGTATATTCCTCTTAAGGAAGATAGAATAAGGAGCAGTGCTGAGATGTGACTCAATCAATGAGATGCCAATCATTTCACCTTGCATGCAAATATAATGCAAATTCCATAGTTATTTGGGTTGAAAAAAGTCCATTGAGTTGAACCAGAAAATAAGGTACAACACCAGCCTGCACCCTCACAGTTGATTGAGAGGAAGGGGAAACCTCTTACATGGCTGGTTCCAATTAGCCTGAAAAGGGATTGAAATTCCCCCCCAACTCCAGATGGCAATCAGATAAAATCCCTGGATCAACACCACTGGTTTCTAATCGCTATAGGAGCTTCTATGTCACCTCCCCCCCTTCTAGCCAATTATTTATCCAGGGGAAGGTGTGAAGATAGTATCTGTGACTTCTCTAAACTCTTTGAAGTTCAAGTGTTTTATCTCCCCACCCCCTACTGATGAAAGCTTTTGTTTGCTCTTGCTAATGTGTGGAATAAAATAATTACGCCAGTTCTTATCTGCCTGAAACTTCTGCGGTCGGGCAGGCTGTGGTAGTAGGGTAATAAACATCTCTGCTAGACTTTTAAATGCAAAAAGAAGAGGTGAAATTGAAGTATTTTTTTTACTAATGAGCCACATTGTTGGCATGCATATTTAAAGTTCCATTGAAATGACCTGGGTGCTAAAAAAATGGTGTTCAGCTCACTTTAAGAAAAAAGAAGAAAAACTCACCCAAGTGCGTGAAAAGATTTTTGGCAACTTGCAGAAGGGCCTGCGAAGGGAAAACAGGGTTAGTGTGATCAGGGACCAGCCACCGGGAATTTTGCATGAGAAGATAGAAATATACTTATAGCAAACACAGAGATTCTGGAGAAGCAAAAGTTATATAGCGATTTAAGGAAAGATACAATAAACGGATGAGATTCCATACAGGTGAAATGCTTACCTGACATCAGAGTCCTAATTCTGGTCAGCCTGTCCCATCATACAGACCCCTGGAAACAGCCCAGCCAGGCAGCACAGCCAGCAAACTAACCTGACCAGTACTATAGCTGGTCAACCACATGCAGATAATACAATTGTAATACTAACTCTATGTGGCTTTATAACTGGGACAATCAAACAAACTTGCTGTGGATTTTGATCAGCCCAATTCCAAGCAGCATAATGTCTGCATAAAATTTGCATGCTAATCAGAATAATTTGCATTTCTTTGACCATTCATAATCAGAACATGCTGACTGGACTGAGGAGAGAAGCAGCACACTAATGTGTCATCTCCACATTCTCACCCACAATGCTTCTCTTCCAGGGGCGTATCTGGGTAATATAGAGCCTATGGCAAACACTGAAATTGTGCCCCCCCCCCCCCCCCCCTCTAAAACCAGCATCCTTTCTCATGTACATCTGTTGTGGTTAGCACAGAATATTCCTTTTTTTTTTGCAAATCTCTCATTTCCTCTCTGTTCCCTGTTATAACACTATGCCAAGTGCGCCCTACATATTATTATTATTATTATTATTTTAGTATTTATATAGCGCCGACATATTACGCAGCGCTGTACAGTGTGTATATATATATATATATCTTGTCATACATATGTGAATTAAGTATCCATGTTCCCCAGATAATAAATCTAAACTGATCTGAGGTTTGAGTGATGGGGAGGCATGGGGGCAGGCATGGCAGTGCAGCACAGGGGCAGACATGGCACCCCTGGTGCTGTGGCGCCCATGGCACTAGCCATGCCTGCACCCCTCTAGATACGCCTCTGTTCTCTTCTCTATGTCGGCTCCTCTTCAGAAGCATGGATGGAACAGGGCGGCTGTATGGACTAGTAAATGGCAGATGAAATTTCATGTCAATAAATGTCAAGTCATTCTTCTTGGCTGTGCTAATGGCTTAGCATGACATAAACCAAATGATGTAAAGGTGGGAACATCAAATTTGGAGAGGGACATGGAAGCACTGCCTTTTGCGTAAATGTTAGTGGACCATTTACCAGTATGAACAGAATTTATTAACATTATCATTGGTTCACATGGAAAACAACGCAAATAATAGATGCTGAGTATTGCTTAGGAGTAGATAGGAAGGCCTAGAGTTAGGGGAATGGTTGGAGTTCCTTATTAGGATCAGAAGGTTATGCTTAGACATCAGGAAGGGGTTTACTTGGGACGGGGGAGAGATATGGATAGGCCTTAAAGTGGATCCGAGATGAACTTTTACTCATTGCATAATTGTGGTCCTTTCCTATTGTTTATAGGGCATTCCTCAAGCCAAATACTTTTTTGTTTTAATACTCTAATTCCCTATAAACTAAACAAGCCACGCCCACAGGTTTTCAGAGAGCCAAGGCACTTTCAGACAGTAGCAAGGGCTCATGGGAGCTCAGTCTGGGCAGGAGGAGGGGGAGGTATTACTAACCAGAGATTTCAGAGGCAGAGGGGAGGAGGAGGGGGGGGGGGTTGTTTTTTTTTTTTTTGCTCATATTCAGATAAGCCTGCCTCTGTGTAATGTTAACAAACAACATGGCTACTGTCATTGTATCACAGGAAGAAATAATTATATTCTATTGAAGCTGTTTGCAGCTAGATTTGCTGTGTAAACTACCTAAACTTTAGATAAGATATATAGACAAGTTACTTGTTATAGTTAGTTTTTCATCTCGGATCCGCTTTAAAGAAGGGTAATGACAGATATGTTAGGGTTAGGCACCAGGAAGTGGTTAACACTAAAGGGAACCCGAAGTGAGTGATATGGAAGCTGCTATATTTGTTTCCTTTTTAAACAGTGCAGATTTCCTGGCTGTCCCCCTGATCCTGTGTCTCTAATGCTCTTAGCCACAGACCCTAAACAAGCATGCAGATCAGGTGCTCTGACTTAAGTCAGACTGGAATAGCTGCATGCTTGTTTCTGGTGTGTGATTCAGACACTACTGATGCCAGAAGATGTTCTTCTTGTCCAGCAGGGAGTATGTTACTGGGCAAGGGGTGGCACTATCCATATAACCCTGTTGGCGCACTCTGCCGCAGGGTCAACTGATCATTGCACCACAATGCTTTGGCCAGGTGTAAAACCGGCCTCAATCTACTTTTGTTTAAGCAGTGTTCTCCCCAGAATGTTTTTCCAGCCGGGTGGCATGAAAAAGTAGCCGGGTTCGATGGGGGAATGCAGGGCCAGTACTTTTTCTGCTTACAGCATAGGAGGAGGTGAGCCAATGACTGCAGGGTGCTCACCAAAACTAGCTGGGCGAAGCACCCGGCTAAAAGAGGCGGGGGAAATCACTGGTTTAAGCATAAAATAAAATTGTGGGATATCTAAAAAGGTCATTTTTTGGAGTAGGAGGATAGATACAATTGTTTATCTTATCAGTTTATTTTCAACTCGGGTTCACTTTAAAAATGTAGATGTAAAATCTTGTGAAGAAAAAACAACAACAAAAAAAACAACAACAATCTATCTTATATACAGGATCTTCTCAAAAAATTAGCATATTGTGATAAAGTTCATTATTTTCTGTAATGTACTGATAAACATTAGACTTTTATATATTTTAGATTCAAATACACACAACTGAAGTAGTTCAAGCCTTTTATTGTTGTAATATTGATGATTTTGGCATACAGCTCGTGAAAACCCACATTTCCTATCTCAAAAAATTAGCATATTTCATCCGACCAATAAAAGAAAAGTGTTTTTAAAACAAAAAAAGTCAACCTTCAAATAATTATGTTCAGTTATGCACTCAATACTTGGTCGGGAATCCTTTTGCAGAAATGACTGCTTCAATGCGGTATGGCATGGAGGCAATCAGCCTGTGGCACTGCTCAGGTGTTATGGAGGCCCAGGATGCTTCGATAGCGGCCTTAAGCTCATCCAGAGTGTTGGGTCTTGCGTCTCTCAACTTTCTCTTCACAATATCCCACAGATTCTCTATGGGGTTCAGGTCAGGAGAGTTGGCAGGCCAATTGAGCACAGTAATACCATGGTCAGTAAACCATTTACCAGTGGTTTTGGCACTGTGAGCAGGTGCCAGGTCGTGCTGAAAAATGAAATCTTCATCTCCATAAAGCTTTTCAGCAGATGGAAGCATGAACCCACTTTTGAACCAGAAACAGCGGCAGAAGCGCCTGACCTGGGCTACAGAGAAGCAGCACTGGACTGTTGCTCAGTGGTCCAAAGTACTTTTTTCGGATGAAAGCAACTTTTACATGTCATTCGGAAATCAAGGTGCCAGAGTCTGGAGGAAGACTGGGGAGAGGGAAATGCCAAAATGCCTGAAGTCCAGTGTCAAGTACCCACAGTCAGTGATGGTCTGGGGTGCCATGTCAGCTGCTGGTGTTGGTCCACTGTGTTTTATCAAGGGCAAGGTCAATGCAGCTAGCTATCAGGAGATTTTGGAGCACTTTATGCTTCCATCTGCTGAAAAGCTTTATGGAGATGAAGATTTCATTTTTCAGCGCGACCTGGCACCTGCTCACAGTGGTAAATGGCTTACTGACCATGGTATTACTGTGCTCAATTGCCCTGCCAACTCTCCTGACCTGAACCCCATAGAGAATCTGTGGGATATTGTGAAGAGAAAGTTGAGAGACGCAAGACCCAACACTCTGGATGAGCTTAAGGCTGCTATCGAAGCATCCTGGGCCTCCATAACACCTGAGCAGTGCCACAGGCTGATTGCCTCCATGCCACGCGGCATTGAAGCAGTCATTTCTGCAAAAGGATTCCCGACCAAGTATTGAGTGCATAACTGAACATAATGATTCGAAAGTTGACTTTTTTTGTTTTAAAAACACTTTTCTTTTATTGGTTGGATGAAATATGCTAATTTTTTGAGATAGGAATTTTGGGCTTTCATGAGCTGTATGCCAAAATCATCAATATTAAAACAATAAAAGGCTTGAACTACTTCAGTTGTGAGTATTTGAATCTAAAATATATGAAAGTCTAATGTTTATCAGTACATTACAGAAAATAATGAACTTTATCACAATATGCTAATTTTTTGAGAAGATCCTGTATATAAAATCGGATGTGTGTGTGTGTATGTGCCGCGATCACGCGAAAACGGCTTGACCGATTTGAACAAAACTTGGTACACAGATCCCTTACTACCTGGGATGATATGTTCTGGGGGTCTCGCGGCCCCCCTGCACACCTGGGCGGAGCTACAAACAGCAAATCAGATTTCACCCATTTAAGTCAATGGAAAAAATGTAAAAGGCTGCCATTCTCACAGTAATCAAGCCAGAGTCCCCACACTTGGCACAGTTGGTCACTTGGTGACCGAGGTTACAAATCCAGGAAAAGTGGGCGGAGCATAAAACAGCAAATCAAATTTCAGCTGTTCATTTTACATGGGAAAATGTAAACTGCAGCCATTCTTAGACTGTTAATCGCAGGGTTCTCAAACTTGGCACACTTGGTCACTGGGTGAATGCGATTAAGTTTCAAGAAAATGGGTGGAGCCTACAACAGCCAATCAAAATTAACCTATTGATTTTCAAGGGGAATATTTAAACTGCTGCTATTCTTACACTGTTAATGGCAGAAGCTTCAAACTTGCTACAGTTGGTCATTGGGTGACTGGGGTCCAAATTCACTAAAAGGGCGGGGCCACCTACAGCCAATCAGATTTCCTTGGTGGATAAACTGCTTCCATTCACACATTTTTGATGCCAGGAACCTGAAAGCTCACAAACTTGGTCATTGAGTGACTGTGTGTCCAGGTTACAAAAAGTGGGCGGAGCTAAAAACTAATTTCACTGGAAAATATAAACTGCAGCCATTCTTACACTGTTAATGGCAGGGCTCTCAAACTTTGCACAGTTGGTCCCTGGGTGAATGAGATTAAGATTTTGGAAGGTGGGTGGAGTCTACAACAGCCAATAAAAATTCACCTTTTGATTTTCAACGGAAATATTTAAGCTGCTACCATTCTTATACTGTTAATAGCAGATGCCTCAAACCTGATACAGTCAGTCATTGGGTGACTAGGGTTCAAATTCAGAAAGGGGGCGGAGCCACAAACAGCCATATTTGTTTATTTTTCAATGGGAATATACAAAGTATTGATACCAAGGACCTGGTATCTGAAGCTGATACATTTGATAACTGAGTGACTGTATGTCAAGGTTAGAAAAAGTGGCCGGTGCCAACAACTACATTTTTCACATGGCAGGGTTCCCAAACTTTACACAATTAGCCACTGGGTGACTGGGATGAATATTAAGAAATGTGGGTGGAGCCTACAGCGCCAATCAAAATTGACCTATTGATTTTCAAGGGGAATATTTACATTGCTGCCATTCTTACACTGTTAATGGCAGAGGCCTCAAACCTGATACAGTCAGTCATTGGGTGACTGGGGTCCAAATTCACTAAAGGGGTAGAGCCACAAACAGCCAATCAGATTTGTTAGATTGATTTCAGCCATTCTGTTATTGGCAGGGTTCTCAAACGTGACACAGTTGGCCACTAGGTGACTGGGACTAATATTCAGGAAAGTGGGTGGAGCCTACAGCAGCCAATCAAAATTCACCTTTTGATTTTCAAGGGGAATATTTACATTGCTGCCATTCATACACTCTTAATGGCAGAGGCCTCAAATCTGGTACAGTCAGTCACTGGGAGACTGGGGTTTAAATTCTGAAGGGAGCGGGCCAAATACAGCCAATCAGATTTGTTTAATTTCAATGGTAAAATGCAACTTATTTATGCCAAGGACGCCAAAGCTCATAAACTTGGTCATTGAGTGACTGTATGTTAACCACTTGCCGAACGCGCGCCGGCAAAGTGGTAGCTGCAGGACCAGCGACGCACATCTGCGTCGCCGGCTGCAGGCTAATTAATCAGGAAGCAGCCGCTCGCGCGAGCGGCTGCTTCCTGTCAATTCACGGCGGGGGGCTCTGTGAATAGCCTGCGGGCCGCCGATCGCGGCTCGCAGGCTAAATGTAAACACAAGCTGAAATAATCCGCTTTGTTTACATTTGTACAACGCTGCTAACAGTAGCAGCGTTGTACCAGATCAGCGATCCCCGGCCAATCAGCGGCCGGGGATCACTGTCACATGACAGGCAAGAGCCTGTTAGAGGCTGCACAGGACAGATCCAATCCTGTGCAGCCTCTGATCTCCGGGGCAGGGAGGGAGGAGAGGGAGAGGGGGAATCCTGCGGTGGAGGGGGCTTTGAGGTGCCCCCCCCCCGCCAGCCACATGCAGGCAGGAGCGATCAGACCCCCCCAGCACATCATCCCCCTAGTGGGGAAAAAAGGGGGGCAATCTGGTCGCTCTGCCTAACGTTTGACCCAGCACAGATCTCTGTAAACAGCGCTGGTCCTTAAGGGGGGTAAAGGCTGGGTCCTCAAGTGGTTAAGGTTAGAAATAGTGGGCGGAGCCAAAAACAACTAACTTTTTACATTGGAAAATATAAACTGCAGCTTTTCTTACACTGTTAATGGCAGGGTTCTCAAACTTCACACAGTTGGTCACTGGGTGACTGGGATTAATATTCGGAAAAGTAGGTGGAGCCTACAAGAGCCAATCAACATTCACCTATTGATTTTCAAGGGGAATATTGAAACTGCAGCCATTCTTACACTGTTAATGGCAGAGGCCTCAAACCTGCTACAGTCGGTCATTAAGTGTCTGGGGTTCAAATTCAGTAAAGGGGCGGAGCCAAACACTGCCAATCAGATTTCTTTGCTGGATAAACTGCTTCCATTAGCAGAATTTTGATGCCAGGAACCCAAAAGCTCACAAACTTGATCATTGAGTGACTGTGTGTCAAGGTTACAAAAACTGGGTGGAGTCAAAGACAGATTTTTCAGGGAAATTGTAAACTGCAGCCTTTCCTCACTGTTAATGGCAGGGTTCTCAAACTTTGCACAGCTGGTTACTGGGTGACTGGGAGTAATATTCAGAAAAGTGGGTGGAGCCTAAAAATGCCAATCAAAAATCACTTATCGCTTTTCATGGAGAATATTAAAATTGCTGCCATTCTTGCACTGTTAATGGCACAAGCCTCAAACCTGGTACAGTTGGTCATTGGGTCACTGGGGTTCAAATTCAGAAAAGAGGACAGAGCCACAAACAGTCAATCAGATTTGTTTCATTTCATGGGAAAGTAAACATTATCGATGCCAAGGACCCCAAAGCTCACAAAATTGGTCATTGAGTGACTGTGTGTCCAGGTTACAAAAAGTGGGCGGAACCCAACCAAATTTCACTGGGAAAATATAAACTGCAGCCATTCTTACACTGTTAATGGCAGGGTTCTCAAACTTTGCCCAGATGGACACTGGGTGACTGAGATTAATATTCAGGGAAGTGGGTGGAGCCTATAATAGCCAATAAAAATTCACCTGTTGATTTTCAAGGGGAATATTTACATTGCTGCCATTTTTACACTGCCAATAGCAGATGCTTCAAACCTGCTACAGTTGATCATTGGGTGACTGGAGTTCAAATGCCGGAGAGGAGTGAAGCCGGAAACAGCCAATCTGATTTGTTTCATTTCATGGGAATATACAAATGATTGATGCCAAGGACCCCAAAGCTCACAAACTCGGTCATTGAGTGTTTGTGCGTTAGGGCTAGAAAGTAGGCGGAGCCAACAACAGTCAAATACATACACAGGCAACGCCGGGTCATCAGTGGGTGGAGACAAATACAAATTTCCCTGGGAAAATGTAAAGTGCAGCCATTCTTACACTGTTAATGGCAGGGTTTTTAAACTTTGCACAGTTGGTCACTGGGTGACTGGGATTAATATTCAGAAAAGTGGGTGGAGCCTACAAAGGTGAATCAAACTTCACCTATTGCTTTTCAAGGGGAATATTTAATTGCTACCATTCTTGCACTGTTAATGGCACAGGCCTCAAACCTGGTACAGTTGGTCAATGGGTGACTGGGGTTCAAATTCAGAAAAGGGGGTGGAGCCACACACAGCCAATCAGATTTTTTAATTTCAATGCAAATTATTGATGCCAAAGACCGCAAAGCTCACAAACTTGGTCATTAAGTAATTGTGTGTTAGGGCTAGAAAAAATGGGCGGAGCCAACACCAGCCAAATACATTCCCGGGCAACGCCGGGCAATCAGCTAGTATATATATATAGTCCAATTGTATTGCCTGTATCGTGTTGTCTGTAACCCCTATTACCCGCATCAGTAACTTTATTTATATATAGTCCAGCACTGAGTAATAGGTTGGCACTTTATAATTCTAATAAACAATAATAATCTACCACCCGGTGGAGTTCTAATGGACCTGTGCTTTTGCAACCTACATAAATATGTGAAATAATAATGTGATAACTGTTGTCGCCTGCAGGGGGAGGCAGCGCTCCAGGCTGGGGCAGTGAGAGGGCAGCCATAGCACTTGTTTCCCCAGCAGCTCCGACAGCCACCTGCAGCTCTCAGTCACAATCTGCGCTGCTGCTGCTTCCAGCCATCTGAGGCGACAGTTCGCAGCGACGTCCCCGGGGGCTGTTTAGCCGGAGGCCCGGTGTAGCCGCTGGGCTGGCAGCCTGCTAGCGCCAGATTGATGGTGACAGTGTGCTGAGGCTGCAATAGCACTGCCTCTAATATACTCCTAAATAACAGGAGCGAGGAGCTGGCAGCCTGCAGGGAGTACGCAGCATTCCTCCATAGCTGGGGACAGCAGAAACGCCACCGTATGATGGAAGACGCACATCGCCAGATTTATTGCTTTCTAAGAAGGCTGGAGGCCCGACCGTCATGCTGGTGCGCTGGTTTCAGTCAATGGCGTAGTGATGGGGGTTGCAGGGCGTTCTGGTGCGACAAGACCCCGGCTCCAGTGGACATATGCTTCGCGCCATCCGGTGTGCAGTATGTAGATGTAGTATAAGCGCCGGTGTCTTAAAGGACAACTGAAGTGATATGGAGGCTGCCATATTTATTTCCTGTTAAACAATACCAGTTGCCTGGCAGCCCTGCTGATCTATTTGGCTGCAGTAGTGTCTGAATAGCACCAGAAACAAGCATGCAGATAATCTCGTCAGATCTGACAATAATGTCAGAAACACCTGATCTGCTGCATGCTTGTTCAGGGTCTATGGCTGAAAGTATTAGAGGCAATGATCAGCAGGTCAGCCAGGAAACTAGTATTGTTTAAAAGCAGGGCTGTGGAGTCGGTACAAAAATCTTCTGACTCCGACTCCTCAGTTTACGAAACTGCTGACTCCAACTCCAGGTACCCAAAATGCCTCCAACTCCTTAGTCTAATACTTACCAGGCTGTGAGTTATGTCCAAACATCATCCGACTCCGACTCCATAGTTTATGAAATCACGACTCCAGGTACCCAAAATTGCTGCAACTCCGACTCCACAGCCCTGTTTAAAGTGAACCAGAGAGGAAGCACACTCATGTATTTTACCATATATACCAGTTGGAACAACATTAGAGAAAACACCTACCTCACTGCTCAACCTGCTTGTTATCAGCCCTGATAAAATCCCGACTGTGCATTCAGTCTGGCTTTGCTATAATGACTCGGCTATAATGATTCCTGAGCAGAGCCACAAGAGGGCAGGCTTGGGCTTGAAAAGACATCACAGAAGACAGACTCAGCTTTAAGGATTATTGAAAAAAGCCAGACTGAATGCTCAGTCAGGGATTTTATCAGGGCTGATAACAAGCTGGCTGAGCAGTGAAGGATGAAGCAGAGAGCAGGGTAGGTGTTTTCTCTAATGTCCCCACTGATATATATGGTAAAATACATGAGGGTGCTTCATCTCTGGTTCACTAAGGAAATAAATACTGCAGTCTCCATATCCCTCTCACTACAGTCCTTTAATCAGCCAGAGGTTTTCCAATCCACCATGGTACTGGATGTCATAAATAAAAAAAGATTATCCTCAGCACTCTCTATTGCACTCCGACACACTGAAAACCTGCAGACACCTCGTGCTCAATACTGGAGACAGTGACCATCATCAAAAAACATATATACAGGAGTCAGGGCTTAGTTCATACACAGGGGGTACACTTTATTGCAACAACTCAAAATCATTAAAAAAAAAAACTCCCACAAACTCCCATTGTGGGTCCATGCACACTTTTGCTTTAAAACGCATCAAAACACTATTGCACAATAACTACTAAAATGCTAAGAAAGTCACCAGACTGTAGTTCAGGGGATGTCTGTTCTCCTTCCCGACTTGGTTTCGGCCTCCAGCCGTCAGAGGATGAAGACAGCGGAAGGACGAAACCTGTCAGGAAGGAACTACAGTCTGCTGACCTTCTTAGCACTTGGGAGTTAAAGTGAACCAGAGATGAAGCATCCTCATGTATTTGACCATATATACCAGTGGGAACATTAGAGAAAACACCTACACTGCTCTCTGTTTCATTTTTCACTGCTCAGCCTGCTGGTTATCAGCCCTGATAAAATCCCTGACTGGGCATTCAGTCTGGCTTTGCTCAGGAATCATTATAGCTGAGTCATTAGAGCAGAGACACAAGTGGGCAGGCTTGGGCTTGATAAGACACCAGAGAAGACAGACTCAGTTATAATGATTCCTGAGCAAAGCCAGACGAATGCTCAGTCAGGGATTTTATCAGGGCTGATAACAAGCAGGCTGAGCAGTGAAGGATGAAACAGAGAGCACTGTTGCTACTACATGCTAATCAGAAATAATGCTTGCAGGCAAATGTAATGTAAATTGTATGCAGTTTGGAACTGGGCCAATATAAATCAACAGGGAGTGCATCTGATAGGCCCAATTCCAAGCTGCATACAATTTGCATGAAATTCCTACCCCAATTGTGATTGACCAATCAGTGGCCAGTTGTACCACCTCCATGTAGTGTAGGGGTTTACCGACACAATCGGCTCACTGTATTCAACACCTGTTGACCCTCATTCAATATGGAGGTGGTAAAACTGACCAATCAAAATTGGATGTGTGTATGCAGCCTTACTAGCATTGTGTAGATCAGGTTTAAATGGGATGCACTGGCAAGTAATAGAAAGCCAAAGGGGCCAAATCAATCATTTATCATAACAGCATTATGGATTAGGGGACATGGCCGTGGCTTTAGCCCTGGTTACTAGTTACGTAATACAGCACATCTGAAATGAGAGGGATATGGAAGCTGCCATGCTAATTTACTTTTAAACAATACCAGTTTCCTGGCTGTCCTGCTGATCCTCTGCCTCTAATACTTTCAGCCATAGCCCCTGAACAAGCATGCAGCATAACAGGTGTTTCTGACATTATTGTCATATCTGACAAGATTAGCTGCATGCTTGTTTCTGGTGTTATTCAGACACTACTGCAGCCAAATAGATCAGCAGGACTGCCAGGCAACTGGTATTGTTTAAAGAGAACCTGAACTGAAAATAAAAAGTCAAAATAACCACACACAGGTCATACTTTCCTCCTGTGTAGTCTACTACTCGATCTCTTTCTCCTCTCCTGTGTCCCATTCATCCACTGTGATCAATGGATTTTTCAGTCCTCCATTTTATAAATGGCCCTTACCCCATAACAGCTTTCTGGTCAGAACACCGTTATACTGTAATATCACCCACTTGAGCCATAGGGAAACATGGACATTACCTTGCACATTCAGTTGTAACTGACAGTACCTGATATATAACTGACAGCAACTGGTATATTTCAGTTCTGACAAAATATTGTCAGAACTGGAAAGGATCATTGTCAGAAGAAAATGGTGAGCTTCTGAGAGGAACTGACGGTGAGGTTAGTATGTAATATTCATTTGCAGCTACGTTATGTGTTTATTTTAAATAATTTTACTCGCTTCAGGTTCCCTTTAAAAGAGAACCTGTACTGAGTAAAAATATTTAAAATAAACACATGAGGTAACTTCAAATGAACATTGCATAGTTACCTTGCCATCAGTTCCTCTCAGAAGCTCACCATTTTCTTCTGACAATAATCCCTTTCAGCTCTGACAATATTTTGTCAGATCTGAAATATATCAGTTGCTGTCAGTAAAATATCAGTTGCTGTCAGTTATAGCTGAGAGGAAAACTGATGTACCAGGTAATGTCCATGTTTACCTATGGCTCAAGTGGGCGATGTTACAGTTTAACTGTGCGCTGACCAGAAAGCGGTTATGGGTAATGGCCATTTTCAAAATGGAGGACGGAAAATTCCCTTGATCACAGTGAACAAATAGGATGCGGGACAGGAGAAAGACACTGAGGAGTAGACTACATGGAAGGTAAGCATGACTTGTGTATGCTTATTTTGACTTTTAATTTTCAGTTCAGGTTTTCTTTAAGTAACCTGAGTTAACCCTCTGTATGCCAATCACAAGCTGTGCTCGGCTGTGGAATTTTCCCCGCGGCAGACGCGCCTGGCGCCCATTCCCTCTAATCACCCGTCAGTCTGCTGCTCGCTAATCGCCAGCGACGCACAATTTAATTAGCTCCTATTAATATCTCCATTATAAATGCATCCCTGCATTCTTGTTTTTTTCATAGCTAGTGTTCTGCCATGGCACCTCCTGCACTGCAGTGGATAAAGCAGGCTGGCAGCAGAGGTCAGGGAAGTTAATTACTTACAGCCATTTATAATGAGTTACAGCGCACTGATCGGCCTCCCATTTCACCGGCGTCGGCTGGGGAGGGATCGGAGGCAGGAGACGAGGCTTACACAATGGAGGTAATTACCATCCTAGGGAGGGGAACCCGGGGCGAGCAGCTATCAGTGTGCTGTGATTGAACCCATCTGGACCCACACAAAGAACTTTTTATAAATAAATATGGGGCAGCCAAGATATTTTTAAAAAGGGTTCTTACTTGGCGTGTGTACATGTGACACTGACTGATCACATGACTGCTACTGCTGCTTAAAGAGAATACTCAGTCAAAACATAAATACTTACCTAAGGTGAGTGAAGCTTCCCCTGATGCTGTCCGGGACCCTCCTCAACATCAGGACCCCGCTTCTCTTCTGACATGAGCTCGGCCGCACCTGCGCAGTAGCATGGTGTGGCTTGTGCGTGAAGAGGAGCGGGGCCCAGATCAGATTACCAACAAGCCCCTGCCGGCAGGGCTGTGAAGTCTATACAAAAATCATCCGACTCCAACTCCTAAGTTTATGAAACCTCCGTCTCCAGGTACCCAAAATAACTCAGACTCTGACTCCTTAGTCTAATACTTACCACAACTGTGAAGTTTGCCCAAAAATCATTGGACTCCTCAGTTTATGAAACCACAGACTCCCACTCTACAGCCCTGCTTGTTGGTAATCTTTGGAGGGTCTGTGAGAACAACGGGGGACCAGAGGATGCCATAGGAAGGCTCAATAGGATGCAGAGGCTTCCCTCTCCTTAGGTTAGTATGTGATTTTCTCTCTGACCTTTGACTTGAGAACACTTTAAGCCCCATACAGATGTTAGCTGAAGCTCAGCCGAGGCAGCTGATGAGGACCACCTCCACCAAGAATCAAGCCCTCAATCAGCGTAGCGGGTCTATTCATTCAAGCACCGGACAAGAGCATTGTTATCCCCAATCACTGTGCCCACGGTGCGTCACCGCACCTACTTTGCTCCATCAACCCTCTGCCCCCCCCCCCCCCCCCCGCCATTGCAACAGAACGCATGGTCAGCCTGTAGGCTAGCGACACGTCAGTACAGCCTTGGCCCTGCGATGTCACCTGAGATTTTGGGTCTCGATCGCTGCAGTGCCTGTGTCTATGAGGGTTTACTTACAGTATGATTTGTGGGGCCTTAAGTGATTATTTATTGCTTGAAAGTCTACTCTGTGTACAAGAGTCTCTTTGGCAAATCCGCCATGTTGAGGAATTCCCAGCTGATAGCGGAACACTCGTTAACTCCCCTCTCCATAGGACAAAACCGGCTGCTCAGCAAGGAGCCCAGCTGCATGTCTGTACGGAAAATGTTGGTAAACTGTCGGAGCGGCACGGGGATAAAAACCAAGCAGCACGGAGCTCTGTTTATGGGAATTTTACAGCCCCAGTGGAATTTTTCTTGAGATGGGAAGGTCATTCTCTACTCCCTGACAAGTTCGAACCCGCCGCCTTAGATCTTTATCTCCACAGGCGTCCTCTGACGAGCCTTTTCTCTGCCATTATCCCGACCTACGTCTTGCTAGAAGCCCGATCTCACATTATCCGGCCCTCTCAGCCGGAGATTAACGGTGTTTTAATTTTCCAGGACTCCCTCAATTAGCTTGCCGTATCGCTGTGGTCTATCACACAGACCCCCTCAGGCTGCCTTCATCCTCTGCAAGAGGCCACCTAATGAATCCCTCTGCTTAGCTGAGACTTTGCAGCTCACAGATGCTGAGAGGGACTGGCAGGTTGTGTGAACACGCAGGACGCCGCGAGGGGAGGATCGTGGCCGTCGCACGTATTCTGGAGGTGTCAGGGAGATGATGGTCTCTCAATGTACGGACAGGAAGAGCAGAGGGACTTCAGGGTACACGTATGTATTGAGGCGATAAGTGAGGTCCTTTAATATCAGAATAAAACTTCAAAACAGTTTTCAAACACTTCATCTGAGCACTCTCCACTTTACAAACAAGAAACGTCAAAAATTAACAGAAAAAAAGATAAAAGGGCTTTTCTGCAGCTGCTTAAAGGATATCCAAAGTGACATGTGACATGATGAGATAGACAGTTTCTGGAAAGTGTCTGCAACACCTCAACCAAATAACGGTGTGTGCTAGGGCTCAAAACAAGAGCAATTATATGGTAGAGGAAGAAAGCCCTTAAAAAATAGCACCTCCCACAGCATAATTTGAAAAAGTATAACAAAAATCTTTATTCAACATTAGCTTACCTAATGTTGAACAAAGATTTTTGTTATACTTTTTCAAATTTTGCTGTGGGAGGTGCTATTTTTTAAGGGCTTTCTTCCTCTACCATATGATGAGATAGACATTGCTTATGTACAGTGCCTAGCACACAAATAACTATGCTGTGTTCCTTTTTTTCTTTCTCTGCCTGAAAGAGTTAAATATCAGGTATGTAAGTGGCTGACTCAGTCCTGATTCAGACAGGAAGTGACTACAGTGTGACCCTCACTGATAAGAAATTCCAACTATAAAACACTTTCCTAGCAGAAAATGGCTTCTGAGAGCAGGAAAGAGATAACAAGGGGAATTTCTTATCAGTGAGGGTCACACTGTAGTCACTTCCTGTCTGAGTCAGGACTGAGTCAGCCACTTACATACCTGACATTTAACTCTTTCAGTCAGAGAAAGAAAAAAGGAACACAGCATAATTATTTGTGTGCTAGGCACTGTACATAAGCAATGTCTATCTCATCATGTCACATGTCAGTTTGGGTATCCTTGAAAGAATTGTTTATTCCCATGCAGATATTAATATTGTGTGTATAGTCAGCGCTGCGTAATATGTTGGCGCTTTATAAATACAATAAATAAATAAATACATAAATATAGTCTGTCAATATTTGTCTCATATGTAATTTCAGTGAAAAACATAATAATAATATGGTTCAAAACTCAATCTCCCTTTTATAACTATCAATAAAAAGCCCCTAAAACTGCAGCCTTACTAACGCATGTGAGTGTGGCAGGAAAAAGCGCACACAAGTCATATAAACTATGATCTTTACACCTGGTTCCCCTCTGCAGAGACCTTGGCAGGCAGCTGGGATTGGTCAGGAGGACACCTGCTGTGGTTTCCTGTGCCCAGGCCTGCTAATCACCGGCACAGCCTCGCCCGCCCTTCAGACGTCTCTAGCGAGATGGATGTTGTGACATGGGGTAGGCGCTCTGCATATTAAGATGTGGGTTAATTACATGATAATGAGGGACATTCATCAGTGGAGCAGCAGCTGTGTGACTGACGGGCCCTAGAAATCCCCTCTGCTGATGGAGAAGCTCGCTTGGCAGAGTCTGCTTGGGCAGAAGGTGGGTGGTAAGGGCTCTCTATGGAGAATGCTGGGACCGGGACTTAACCAAACACGCATACCAGTCTCTCTAATGACAGAAGTATCTGAAGACACCCTAATCAATCACACATGTATACCTCAATGTAACAGCCCAGCCAAACCCAACACTGGACAAGCAAAATCTAACAGCAATCAGCTAGTTTACTATCAGTACAGGCACACAGTAACAGCTTATACTGTACATATTGGAGGTAGCAGAGACCAGCACACACTGCAGCTAGTTTACTATCAGTCACAGAGTAACAGCTTATACTGTACACTGGAGGTAGCAGAGGTCAGCATAAGCTGCAGCTAGATTACTATCAGTACAGGCACAGAGTAATAGCTTATATACTGTACATACTGGAGGCAGCAGGGATCAGCACACACTGCAGCTAGTTTACTATCAGTACAGGCACAGAGCAACTGCTTATACTGTACATATTGGAGGTAGCAGGGATCAGCACACACTGCAGCTAGTTTACTATCAGTACAGGCACACAGTAACAGCTTATACTGTACATACTGGAGGTAGCAGAGATTCGTACACGCTGCAGCTAGTTTACTATCAGTACAGGCACAGAGTAACTGCTTATATTGAACATACTAGAGGTAGCAGAGATCAGCACACACTGCAGCTAGTTTACTATCAATATAGGCACAGAGTAACAGGAGAGAGAGAGAGAGAGAGAGAGAGAGAGAGATGGGATGTGCAGGTGAAAGATGGATGTTGGGGG
This sequence comes from Hyperolius riggenbachi, assembly GCF_040937935.1. Classification (NCBI taxonomy): domain Eukaryota; kingdom Metazoa; phylum Chordata; class Amphibia; order Anura; family Hyperoliidae; genus Hyperolius; species Hyperolius riggenbachi. The sequence continues at coordinate 23,564,908 of NC_090647.1, forward strand.
GTTGTGGCAGGATAAGGGGGGCTCACCTGGCATTCATTCTTGAGTTTCTGCTCCTTCTGGAAGGCCAGTGTGCTGGTGAGGACTGTGGACGTGTAGCAGAAGCAATGCTGGATCTTGTGCTCATCCACCTCTGTGTAGCTGGAAGAGAGAGACAGAGGTGTTAAGTGATGGATAACAATACTGTAGTACTGCTAACCTTTTTTTACCAGATAATAGGAAAACCCATTAGACATGTCAATCCCATTCTGTGTTTAAATAGTAATTAGAACATCCATAATGCTAAAGCTATGTAGACACCGAGAGGAAGATTAGTGTGAAAGGATCGATGAACGACCGTCCCACAATCTATCACTGAAGACATCCAGGCGATGTGATGTGAAAGACAGCAGGAGACTGCAAATAAATGCCAAAGATCAATAAACGGTGCAGGATGAAGAGGCAGAGCAGGATCATCCACCAGGCAACCTAGGCAGATGCTTGGGGCATAGTGGGTGTCAAGGGACAACCTGCCACCTTCTCTGACCTCTCTCCACTTCAGCTTACCAAAAGGGCCACAAGGGGCCCCAAATCTTCTACCTTGGCTAGGGCCCTGTTACATCTTAGTCCATCTCTGTGTAGAGGGAAGTGCTGCAGACTTTGCGGACCCATCGTTTAATAATTATCCCTGGGGCTGTACATGCTGCTGACTAGGATTGCTTATCTGCAGAACTGATCTGTCATGACAGATCATCGTTGTGGATCCGTCATTTCAGATGTGGTTTGTCTCATGAATTTTTGAATGACAACAATGAGGAAGAATCGTTAATCAATCTCTTTGAACGATTTTTCCTCCCCGCGTGTACGAGGCTTAATATAACAACGCTGCACAGATTATTATTAGCTTTCAGACATTATCCCCCTTACCCTTCTTTCCAGGACCTGTATGAGCCAAAACCAGTTCCGGGTACAGCCCCTCTTTGTAGTTGGCAAAATAAAGGATTCTGATTATTTGGTAACCCGATGCTGCATTAGGGTTGTTGCCTTTACAACACAGACACCCATACTGAATGGTGAACTCATTTCTAGAGATCTGCCTTAAAGAGAATCTGTACTCTAAAATTCTTACAATAAAAAGCATACCATTCTCTTCATTATGTTCTCCTGGGCCCCTCTGTGCTGTTTCTGCCTCTCCCTGCTGCAATCTTGGCTTGTAATTAACAGTTTTAGGCAGTGTTTACAAACAGACATGGTTTCTATAGGCTGAGAACAGCTTACTGTGTGACTCATGCAGAGCTTGGAGAGGGTGTGTAAAGCTTCTGCCAATGACAAGCAGTGCTGCACATTCCACACATCCCAGCCTGAGCCCGACAGAGATGACAGAGGAAAGAAGATAAGATTTATTACAGAGACAGTGCAACTAGGAAAGGCTGCAGTAAGCCAGACCACATTAGAACAGGCATAGGAACTTATAGGATAGAAGAAATAAGGCTCAAGATTTTTGTACAGAGTCTCTTTAAGCCTCCCTGCTACAGATGTCACAGTGTCAGCACAGAACACGGAGGACTCGTGTCGCCACGGAGACAGATGCCCGTACATCACGCCACTGGCCTGCCCTCACAGATGGAGAGGAGGCTGTTTATGTGGCTGCAGATGGAATATGATATTTTACAATAACACCGAGGAGACGCTGAGTGAGGAAGGCCAGATTACACTGACGCATGTATGAGAATAAAGGAGAACGCCGCATCTACACAGAGACGCATACACAGCTTCACACCAGCACACAGGGCCGGTTCTTCCATGAAGCAACATGAATCACACGCTTTAGGGTGGCAACAATTGGAGGGCGGAGAGAGGCGGCTCCCCTCCCCAAATGGGGATGGGAGGGGGGTCTCCACAATGTATCGTTTCAGTTGGCAAAAAGTCTACAACCGGCCCTGCCAGCACAGACACCATCCATTACCAAAGTTTTCTCCACAGTTTATCAGGTTTTACAGTTACTTATTTAGTCCTTTGCTGAAATTATATAAAAAAAAAAACAAGCAAAACTAAACACTCTTTTATGTGCCTCTGAACAGTGGGTGTGTCTTGGGGTAAACATGCAGTGATTTGTCCTATCTGACTTACAGAGGCACAATCCCACCAGTTCAGATATAAATTACAAAGAGCTATGAAAACATGATGTTAGACTTCTTACATGTGCTGTACCTGCAGAGATAGCTACAGCCTCGGCAGAGTCACAGCACAATGCATGCTGGGGGTGTAGGTTTGTTGACTGCTGAAGGGCATAGTCCAGAGGGTACATGTAATAAGAGCACCTGTTATATTAGGCAGCTGCTGTTGCTGATAGTTTGAATATCGGTAATGTAGTAACACCAGTATTCTACAATCGGAGTTTGTAACATTACCTAACATTACCCAACCCTAACCTCCTCCATACCTACGGATAATACTTACCAACCTAACACTAACCTCCTCCATACCTACGGATAATACTTACCAACCTAACACTAACCTCCTCCATACCTACGGATAATACTTACCAACCTAACACTAACCTCCTCCATACCTACGGATAATACTTACCAACTTAACACTAACCTCCTCCATACCGGTACCTACTATTAACCAACCCTAACCTCCTCCATACCTACGGATAATACTTACCAACCTAACACTAACCTCCTCCATACCTACGGATAATACTTACCAACCTAACACTAACCTCCTCCATACCGGTACCTACTATTAACCAACCCTAACCTCCTCCATACCTACGGATAATACTTACCAACCTAACACTAACCTCCTCCATACCTACGGATAATACTTACCAACCTAACACTAACCTCCTCCATACCGGTACCTACCATTAACCAACCCTAACCTCCTCCATACCTACGCCTAACTTTAACTAACCCTAACTACACTTAACATCAACCTCCTCCATATCTACGTCTAATATTACCTAACCCTACCTACACCTAACACCAACCTCCTCCATATCTACATCTAACATAACCTAACCCTGTCTACACCTAACACCAACCTCCTCCATGCCTACACCTAACATTAACCTACCCTAACACCAACCTCCTCCATATCTACATCTAACATAACCTAACCCTGTCTACACCTAACACCAACCTCCTCCATGCCTACACCTAACATTAACCTACCCTAACACCAACCTCCTCCATATCTACATCTAACATAACCTAACCCTGCCTACACCTAACACCAACCTCCTCCATGCCTACACCTAACATTAACCTACCCTAACACCAACCTCCTCCATATCTACGTCTAATATTACCTAACCCTACCTACACCTAACACCAACCTCCTCCATATCTATATCTAACATAACCTAACCCTGCCTACACCTAACACCAACCTCCTCCATGCCTACACCTAACATTAACCTACCCTAACACCAACCTCCTCCATATCTACGTCTAATATTACCTAACCCTACCTACACCTAACACCAACCTCCTCCATATCTATATCTAACATAACCTAACCCTGCCTACACCTAACACCAACCTCCTCCATACCTACACCTAACATTAACCTACCCTAACACCAACCTCCTCCATAACTACGTCTAATATTACCTAACCCTACCTACTCCTAACACCAACCTCCTCCATATCTATATGTAACATAACCTAACCCTGCCTACACCTAACACCAACCTCCTCCATGCCTACACCTAACATTAACCTACCCTAACACCAACCTCCCCCATATCTACGTCTAATATTACCTAACCCTACCTACACCTAACACCAACCTCCTCCATATCTACGTCTAATATTACCTAACCCTACCTACACCTAACACCAACCTCCTCCATACCTACACCTAACATTAACTTACCCTAACACCAACCTTCTCCATACCTACGGATAATACTAACCAACCCTACCTATGTCTAACACTAACCTCCCCCTACCTATGCCTAGCATAAACCAACCATACCTACACCTCTTCAGTGGGAGTGGCTAGGATGGGAGGGGGGGGGGTAAGGAAACCACGGGGCTGGTGGTTAGGTATTGGCAGGGAGGAGGGGTCAGGTAGGGTTAGGCAGCAGGGGAAGGGGTGTTAGGATAATTAGGCATCCAGAGGGAGGGCTTGTGTGAGGATAAGGTTAGGCGTAATAGCATACTGTTAAAGATGACCGATCTTCTACTATTGGAATAGGCCAGTGACTCATAGTAGAATATTGGTAACTTACGGAAACTGTACGCAGACACAATTTCCATGCCTGGCATGACTGCCTCATAAGCATAAATGGCTGAAGATTAGACAGTGGCGGAGCTACGTTCCTCACAGAAGATGTTTTACTCTGTAAATATATGCAAAGCCGTGAGTGGTTTGGAGCGCGCTGGACGGCATTAGCTTGATCCACTTGACTGCTGCTTGCCGACGGCTGGCGCAGTCACGGCTCCAACGAACGAGGGGGGAAAGATATTATTCGAGGAGGACATCTCGCCGGATTGACTCCACGCCTCTGTCAGCGGCTCTGATTAGTGGTTTGTATGTGGCTAATCCTGCGGGATTGTACAAGTGGTGAACACATCATTCCAGGCCCGGATGCTGCAAGTGATTAAAGGATTTATCGGATGGGCCGTGTTATAGGAGAAGACGAGATCTCGCCAAGCCTTAATCAGATCCGCGCGTCTTTCTAGCAACCAACAATTGGGGTTTATTATGTTGTCTGAGGTTTACTGGGAGATATCCGGATAGCAAGTATCCGGGTTTCTCCCGGATCCAGATTTGAGCAGCCCTAATGGCGATCCCCTAAGCAAGGTTGGTGACTGTTGCGGACCTGACACTTTGTCTATGTAAGACATGGTTTTCTAACGCCATGCTGAAGCTACTAACTGTTATTGATACAAAAGGCTAACTAACCTAGCATGAAGTGCTATGCACTTTAATGCTGAATCGGCCTACATTTAAAGCTGGACTGCTTGCTTGATGCATATATAGCGCTACTTCAATGGACTGGGAGGGCTAATATAAACAGCCCAATCAATAAAAATCCAGAGATAGCGCTTTCTCTGCTGTTGTACAGACATTACTTTTTGAACGATGGATCTGGCAGAATTGATCGTTCTTTACCAACGACATATCTCATTGGTCGTTCGTTTTAATGGTCGTTCGTGCACTTTTTACGAACGATCGTCGGGCAATGTTGTCGGTAACGATCGTTTCCAACGACTATAGTCTGATGTCTGTACGCACCCTAAGCCTGGAAGTGTTTAACATATTCTAAGCAATAATGAATTAATCAGTACTTGCATCTATACTCAGAGCTCTGACAGTTGCTACAAGTGCAACAATTGTCTTCCTGTGGAATGAATGGCGTGTGTGTATACATGGAGTGGGTATGGAAGCGGGGGCATGCTGTGACATCTCTGCAGCTCCTATAGTGTTTTTAATGTTTTTATTATAATGGTTTTGATACACATCCTTGGTTGATTTGTTCACAATAAAGTATTTTTAGATATTGGCAAGTGAGGCCTGGTCTAACTTTTTTCAGGTAGTGGTGGTTATAGCACCTTTGATAAAGTAGTCAGTGTACAGCTTGTATAACAGTGTACATTTTCTGCTCCATCAAAATCACTCAACAGCCAGCCATTAATTAGTGATGGTCATTTCTAATGCTGGGTACACACGATACTTTTTTCCGCTCGATTTTCCATCCGATCGTTTTTTCCGCTCAATTCTGCGCTCAATTCTCTTATCTTTCGCTCATTTTTCTTATCTTTTTCCGTTCCTCACAGGAGACACTTTTGTCCTCCAGCCTAGTCACCTCCTCTCACTTTCGCATCCAAAACTTCTCACGGGCTGTTCCTCTCCTTTGAAACTCTCTCCCTCAGCCGGTTCGTCATGCCACGAGTCTGGAAACCTTCAAACGTACTCTGAAAACACACCTGTTCAGACAAGCCTATAATTTGCTATAGGCAGCACTGAAGGCACACTGGCTCACCCACTAATCCTTGTGTTTCCTTCCCTTTTGTTTCCTCCCCACTACCCTCTAGATTGTAAGCTCGCAAGGGCAGGGGACCTCCTCCTAGTGTTTCTCATACTGCTGTAATTTTAACATATGTACATGTACCAACTACATATCAACTATATATGTATCTGTATTTATTCTATTCAATGGCATGACTGTACAGTGTCTTGTATTTCTTATGTATATTTGTTCCCCATTAATTGTTTGTACTATGTACAGCGCTACGGAAGATGTTGGCGCTATATAAATAATAAAAAATAATAATAATAATAATAATTCACTTCTATGAGAAATCGACCCAAAGAATGATCGGAAGTAATATCGGACATGTCGGGAATTATCTATCAAACCCATCTATCGAGCGGAAAAACGTATGGTGTATTCCCAGCATAAGAGAACTCTTGGAGGAGCATGTGATTTGTTTTATCACATGATCATGATTAGCAAATCAGAGACTTACATATCGATCACCTGACCAAACTGATCACATACTGCTCCATTAGTTCTTGTAGACATAACCATCGCTACCATTAAAGGGGTACTATGGTGAAAATTTTTTAAATTTAAAATATGTGCACTTACAGTAGGTAGTAGAAATCTGACAGATGCGACAGGTTTTGGACTAGTCCATCTCTTCATGAGGGATTCTCAGGGATTTATTTATTTTCAAAAGCACTTAGTGAATGACAGTTGCTCTGTGCAACTGCCAAAACACTGTGTAGTGAGCAGGGAGGCTGGCCAGCATCATTGTTTAAATCATTTTTAGGGAATATCTTTAAAAAGAATAAAAGCCTTGCTGAGAATCTCCCAAGAAGAGATGGACTAGTCCAAACCTGTCGCTTCTGTCAGATTTCTACTACCTACTGTAAGTGACAGCAACATAGGAGAAATTTAATGTATGGCTCATTTTACTCTGGAAAAAACATCTATATATATAATAGAGTAAGTGCCTCAACCTTCAAGCAAGAAGAAGTAGCGCCCTGCCCCAAGGGCCGGGCCAAGCAAGAAGAAGGGGCCGGTCCAAGCAAGAAGAAGAAGTAGCGCTATATCAAACCAAGGGCGAAAAGGGATAATTTACATATTCAGTAGCAGTGCATTGTGGGTAACCACAAATGTTCACTTATAGCTGAATTATTGCAGATTTCCTTCTGTTTTAAGAAGGCAAATTACACCAAGCTTTGCTTTTTTTAGTAGGAGGTATTTTTGGTCCCTTTTATCCCCCTTTTTTCCTAGTAGTTTGGGTCGCCCTGAGCTGCTTGGTTACTCTGTTGTACTGGTCCAAGCCCTATCTCATACAGCCTTATCAATCCCTACTATGTACTGATGAGGACCAAAAGTCTGAAATAGGCTGTCACATGTGGCTTTGATATGACTGTGTAAAACTTAAAGCTATAGGCTTGCTATACACCAGTGGTTCTGGATGCTTGCTTGACTTACCAAGGGTAAAAAGGAATAATTTGCATATTTAGTAGCAGTGCATTGTGGGTAAGCACAAATGTTCATTTATAGCTGAATTATTGCATATTTCCTTCTGTTTAAGGAAGGCAAATTACACCAAGCTTTGCTTTGTTTAGTAGGAGGCCTTTTTGGTTCCTTTTATCCCCCTATACATTCCGAGTGGTTTGGGTCACCCTGAGCTGCTTGGTTATTCTGTTGTACTGGTCCAAGCCCTATCTCATACAGCCATATCAATCCCTGCCATATACTGAAGAGGACCAAAAGTCCGAAACAGGCTGTCTACATGTGGGTTTGATATGGCTGTGTAAAATTTAAAGCTATAGGCTTGCTATACACCAGCGGTCCTGGATGCTTGCTTGGCTTACCAAGGGGGAAAAGGGGTAATTTGCATATTTAGTAGCAGTGCATTGTGGGTAACCACAAATGTTCACTTATAGCTGAATTATTGCAGATATCCTTCTGTTTTAAGAAGGCAAATTACACCAATACAGTGTGCGGCATTGCAGGAAGTGACGACAGTGGAACGCACGCTGGAACGCGGAAGAGGTGAGTCATCCCCGCCCGCTGCCTCTTACTAATAGCGGCGTCTGCTGCTGAGCTTAAGCAGGAGGGGGAGTGCACATGGGGGACCCAGGTGAGGGGGGTGTCCGACCCAGGTGAGGGATGGGGGGTCCGACCCCCCTCCCCCCCGCCGCTCTGCCCAATACCCCCTTCCTGCCCGCTACCCCCTTATGCTACGCCACGTGTCGGCTAGTACTTCTTATCTGTTTATGTTTGCACATATTTTAAATTTTACAATTTTTCACCATAGTGCCCCTTTAATGTCTAAACCACTGGCAACCAAACTGAGTACACCCACAAGTGAAAAATGTCAAAATTCTGCCCAATAGACATTTTCCCTCCCCGGGGTCATGTGACTCGTGTTAGAAGGTCTCAGGTGTGAATGGGGAGCGGGTGTGGCAAGTTAGGCGTTATCGCTCTCACACTCTCATGCTGCTCACTAGAAGATAAACATGGCGTGTATCAAAGTGTCCCATGAAAAGATATAATAAAACATTTACAAAAATGTGAGAGGTGTGATCACTTTTTGTGATACTGTATATTTACACAGATCTATACATCAGTCCTAAAAGGGGGACACATGAGCAGGAAAGAGGGACAGAGGAGGAAAGAAGGACAGAGGAGGAAAGAAGGACAGAGGAGGAAAGAGGGACAGAGGAGGAAAGAGGGACAGAGAGGGAAAGAGGGACAGAGGGGGAAAGAGGGACAGAGGGGGAAAGAGGGAAAGAGGGACAGAGGGGGAAAGAGGGACAGAGGGGGAAAGAGGGACAGAGGGGGAAAGAGGGACAGGGGGAAAGAGGGACAGAGGAGGAAAGAGGGACAGAGGAGGAAAGAGGGACATGGGGGAAAGAGGGACAGAGGGGGAAAGAGGGACAGAGGGGGAAAGAGAGACAGAGGAAGAAAGAGGGACAGAGGGGGAAAGAGGGACAGAGGAGGAAAGAGGGACAGAGGGGGAAAGAGGGACAGAGGAGGAAAGAGGGACAGAGGAGGAAAGAGGGACAGAGGAGGAAAGAGGGACAGAGGGGAAAAGAGGGACAGAGGAGGAAAGAGGGACAGAGGAGGAAAGAGGGACAGAGGAGGAAAGAGGGACAGAGGAGGAAAGAGGGACAGAAGGGGAAAGAGGGACAGAGGGGGAAAGAGGGACAGAGGGGGAAAGAGGGACAGAGGGGGAAAGAGGGACAGAGGAGGAAAGAGGGACATGGGGGAAAGAGGGACAGAGGGGAAAAGAGGGACAGAGGGGGAAAGAGGGATAGAGGGGGAAAGAGGGACAGAGGAGGAAAGAGGGACAGAGGGATTTGGTTCTCAAAGAGGGACAGAGGAGGAAAGAGGGACAGAGGGATTTGGTTCTCAAAGAGGGACTGTCCCCCATAAAAGGCACAGTTGGGGCGCTATGCTTCCAGTCTGATATCACAGTGCTAGCATTTCCTCTTTAAATTCTGCAGAGATGAGTCAATACAACACAGAACCAGCTATTCACTGAAATGATTCTCCGTTAATTATATGATCACTTTTTTATATTACAAAAGAGCTGTAATTAATAATTAATGCAATTAAATGGTGTTTTTCTTCTACCCCTTATGCTCAGCATTATTCCTCCAAAGTGACATCTTTATTGTTTTAAAAATAGTCCCTGGATCGTTCCTGCAGCTCCCCAATCACTGAGAGTGTTTTCCCAAACAAAAAAAGCAGCTTCACTTGCAGTTATTAAATATCGCAGCCGTCAAACCTCCCCGGCAGCCTCAAAGTGGCATCCTTTATATCCAGATAGTCAGCCCGAAATTGTGTGTCCACCTCCGCGCGCTGCAGCCGATCATTAAAGCTACGGATGTCTTTGAAGAGTTATCATGTAATCAGCAGAGACAGCTGTCTTGTCTGTTCCTGTGATGCTGCTGTGCAGAGCGCAGTGTGAGCGTCAGCCACTGGGGGCCTCACAACATCTCTAATTGTGTTCTGTATGGGGGAACGTTGCCATGGCGGGCAGCTCTGTCTCCAAGACACTCAATATGGTATGGTGGACCTGACTGTATAGTGTGTTCCTTCCAATGTCTCTGGGCCACAAACAGGTGAGTATAAATATGGGGTATTTGGCATAGCAGCAATCTGGAGTAGTTTAGCACACCATCTGTTTTGTGGACTTTTTCTACCCTATACGGTTGACCTTGAATAAGTCCACCTCAAAGCTACTCTGGCATCTACCTTGGTATATCTAGACAGAACAGTTTCACTGGTCCCTGAGCACAGTGCAGAGTGGATGCACACCGTGTTTAACACACAAAGTTACTTGCTACCAACATGTTTTGCCCTGAGAAGGGCTTTGTCAGAGGATCACCAAGGAGTGCAAAAAGTAAAGAAAGTTACGTTCAAAATATGACAAAGTATGTGGCTCTAATATATATATTAGAGCACATCAGTCAGAGTTTAACCTGCTTCCATGGCCAGCTCAGTCCCTTGACCTCAATCGAAAGATCACTTCAGAGCTTGGAAACGCCACCATCCAATCCGACCCAACTAAGAGCTGCCATTATGCCAGCATGGGCCAACATTCCTCAGCAACAGTATCAGCATCTCGTTGAGTCCATGCCAAGAAGAATATCGGCTGTGATTAGAGCTAAAGGTGGCCAACTTGTTACTACAGGGTATACGGTATATATATATATATATATATATATATATATATATATATACATATACTGAAATCAGGAAGACTGCCTTAAAGAGAAACCGTAACCAGTAATTGAACTTCCTCCCAATCAGTAGCTGATACCCCCTTCCCCATGAGAAATCTATTCCTTTTCACAAATGGATCATCAGGGGGCGCTGCATGGCTGATATTGTGGTGAAACCTCTCCCACAGGAAACTGTGAAGACCATGGTCATTGCCGTTTCCTGCCTCGTTGCATTGTGGGACATAACAGCTGTTTCCAACTGCCAAAAAAGCAAGCAGCATCTCCTTCCACTGACATCACCTGCCAGCAGTAAAAATGTCACCATGTGGTAAATGTCAGAATGTAAATCGGGGAGAGGAAAGATTTTACAATGGGCAAACACTGACTAAATCATTTATACATAATTACTGTAAAAATGAAGCACTTTTTTTATTACATTATTTTCACTGGAGTTCCTCTTTAAAAGTGGGTATCTTGAATAATTTGCTGCATTCTACTATATGGCACTACAGGGCCTCTTTAAAATGCATATAAGGCAGTTATTTCACAGTGATCCTAACAGAAACTGTCAGATAGGAGTGTGAGCTTTTGCATAGCACCGATCTATGGTTGTGACATTTTTTCTTGGGGAAAGTGGTATGTCCCTTTAAACATCCTGTATGTGACTAGACAGAGGGGGAGGGGTGGGTTGGTTTAATGAAAAGATAGGAAGCACTAAAACCAAAAATATGTGTCTGGACAACGGCACTACTAGGGAAGTGGAAATAACCTTTATTACAATAAACTTTATTATCCAATAATCTTTATGGCAGATCCGAAAGATTAAAAACGATAAAAACAGGCGGCTACCCTAAGAACCGTCTGACACAAATCCCGTATTTACCAATCTCATATGTGGCCAGAAATAACAGTGATTTCTTCAGTGTTGTACAAAAAGTGTACGGAGTAAAGCCACCGACCACAGCTGTAATAATCACAGAATAAATATCACCCAAATAGTCCCCATGCAAGCGCTTCATACCTCCTGTACTCGTAAATTATATCCATAATCTACTGGCACAAGCAATGATGAAATGTAACAGGCCTGTCCAATCATCAACAGCGCATACATCAGTCAACACTCCTCTTCCCAGGCATCCGCCTGCTTGTGCTGCCCCTATGAGGCCATTAGTAGGCCAACTCCTCCATGCAAACCTGCCTGTCCCAATCAAGCTTACAAGAAGGCTGACCTAAAAAAATAATCAAGAAGATTGGAATCAGGATGATACCATTTATTGGCTTCCTCAGACTTGAATCCTGTATGCTGACAACTTGTTAGAACACACAGCTATTCGTGTTTCCATTCATGAAGTGACAAAATGCGGCTACTCAGCCGCATCACTTCCGCTGCCAGCCGCATCACTTCCGCTGCCGGCCGCGTCACTTCCGCTGCCGGCCGGGTCACTTCCGCTGCCGGCCGCGTCACTTCCGCTGCCGGCCACGTCACTTCCGCTGCCGGCCACGTCACTTCCGCATCGAGATGCGGAAGTAAATTGAGGAGATGAGACGCGGGCGGATACGGCACATTCTCGTATCGCTCCGCACAACATGCCCACGATGGAAACTATTCCATTGCCATGCATGTGTTTCAGCACACCCCGCCCGTTTCCATTAGCTGCGGTGCGATGCAGCTACATCACCGCATCGCACCACGGGTGTCATGAAACACATGCATGACAATGGAATAGTTTCCATTGCATGCATGTTGTGCGGAGCGACCTGAGAATGTGCAGCATGCTGCAGATTCTCGCACGGACGCATCCGCGTCCTATCTCCTCAATTGACTTCCGCATCGGGAGATGCAGAAGTGACGCGGCCGGCAGCAGAAGTGATGCTATGCGGCTAAGCAGCCACACTCGCATCACTTGTGTATGAAAACGGCCCTTAAGTTAGGCAAAGTCCTTGGTATCTGCCACTGGTGGAGATCGTCTGATGCCGGATATATGTGCTTGCCGGTTGCTTGAGCAACCGGCGGAAAAAGGACAAACCTCCCCCTCACCCGTGCAACATAAAATACTTACCGAGGCTCCAGCAACATCTTCTACCCATCCTGGAGCTCCTAGCAGCTTTTTATTGTCCTCCGTGTATGGCTCCCCGTGTGTCACCTGACCGGTCACGTGACACGCCTGCAGCTGTGCAGGAAGCCAGAAAGCCCCTAGGAGCAACTGGTAGCTTAGCCTTAGAAGACGGCGTTGGAGGTTGGGTAAGTATTTTATGCACCGCACCCCCAACTCCCCCCCCCCCCCCCCAAGCACTGTCCCTGTTATCTCCTCATACATGTTGGTTAATTGAGACTTCTGGTTTCCTGAGTTCTGTATAACGGGCACTTTGCGGTGGTAATAATTAGTGGTGATAGCTGTCTCTCTCTCCTGTACCCTCTGTGCACTGCACAGCTGACAGTTATTTCTGGCCACATGTGAGTTTGGTAAATATGGGGTTTGTGTTAGGCTGTTTTTATGGCAGCCGCCAATTTTATTGTTTTTAATCTTTTTAGATTTGCAATAAAGATTATTGGATCATAAAGATTGTTGGATTTGTTCTTACTTCTTCAGCAGGGCAGTTGCCCGTATATATATATATATATTTATTGTTTAGTGCTTCATAAAGTATTAGATATTTAGTGAACAAGCAGTACGAGCTCTCCGTTTGTTATCAATAAAAAGACAGGGTCTTGAACAATTTATCATCTTATATATAGTTTTTTTTTCCTCTCGTTTAAAGCTGCAGCAACAACATTTCGGAAGTGCTCTTTTTTCCTATAGGGCTCTAAGCAAACCCTTAGATCAGTGGTCCTCAAACTAAGGCCCGCGGGCCGAATGTGGCCCCCTGAGACTTTTTTACCGGCCCCCCACACAGAAAATGTATTCCTTATAGATGTGGTCAGCTATTTCTTTAAATATTGGGGGTCCGCATATAGAATAGCAGTGCTGACACCACCCATCCACATAGAAGCCAGAAAGCAGTAATTCGCTGGTTTCCAAACAAATTCCACATCAGGTGACACTGCTGTCCAATTGGACTGCAGGTAGTCACCTGGGTATGCTTCACTGTCTGGCAAAGTCTTCTACATCATCTTATGTATACTCCGGCCCCCCAGCAGTCTGAAGTATGTTGACCCGGCCCTCGGCCCAAAACGTTTGGGGACCCCTGCCTTAGATTATGCTTACCCAGTCTACAGATACAGCAAAACTGTCAGAATAAAAGAACATTTACCAAGATGTCGGTGGTAAAAGTAATGTGCACCAATACACTGTGCCACCACACGGTCTGATTTTGTTTTTCTTATGCAAAAAAGCAATAAAGGGAATCTGAAGGGTAAATAAACTTGATATGATATAATGAATTACAGCACCCTAAGATATAGAACATTAGTAGCAAAGAGTAGAGTCTCATATTGTTTCCAGCACAGGAAGAGTTAAGAAACTTCAGTTGTTATCTATGCAAAAGAGCTTCTCTGAGCTCTCTGACCAAGTTTGATCGGCTACAGTGCTGTTTTCTGAAGCACTTATCCCAACCTGTCTCTCACTGTTCCTTGGTTTCTTACGGTTTTACTGCAGGAAAGTTCAAAGGGTCATTAGCTCTGCTCTGTTTCATAGGTTAAAATACAGAGTGTAGTTTGTAAACTGCAAATACTACAGAAGAATGCAATGTTATAAAAAAAAAGCAAAAGAAAAAAAAAAGCAATATAACTGAAAATAAAAATATGAGGGTCTTTTCTTGGCTACTAATGTCCTATGAATTATTCACGTATATAAGATTTTGCACTTGCTTTATCCCTCCTCTGGAATCCTTTGCCATAACACATCACACCACATCCGTCACTCCCCAACCTTTGATATCTTTAAATACAAACAATTTAATGATCAAGTACAAAAGTTATAAACATCATACAATAGCATAGATATTCACATTTTAGCACACTAAGAGATTCCACCATTCAACAAATTGAGCACCCTGCTGGTTGGGCATAAATTTTCTAGTTGATGATCTAATGAAACTCGGCCCATAGTGGAATACAATTCTATCTGGAGATTATATGCATGATGCTACACATTTATAGAGGAATATTGTTTGGTTTGCAATTGGGATCTGTTGCCATTTTGGAGCCTTTGTTCATCTACACAGGATGGATCTGCGACTGGGATCTGTTGCTGATTGTCACTCTGGAGTTTTTCTGCAGTTACCATAGAATGTGCTGGCATTTTGGACACACTACTTGCTTGGACTCTTAAGACAGGTCTGGGGACTGCAGCTCCTGGTGCTCATTTTGCTGGATGGTGGATTCTTTTAGGCTCCCTGCACACGATTCCATTTTTTAATCGTTTTTTACATCCGATTCCGATTTTTAATCGTTACTGCATGCTGCATTTTTTCCTCCGTTTTTCTGTTGATTGCATTCAGAGAAAATCGGAATTGCAAATCGGAATCAGAAATGGAATCGCAAAACGGATTTGCAGTGTGCAGGGAGCCTCAGTGTGCTAAAGTTTTGAATATCTATGCAATTTTATGATGTCTATAACTTTTGTACATGATCAATAAATTCTTGTTTGTATTTGCATGCAGCCAAGAGACAATCATTTTTATGGTTTCTCTAATAAGTCAATTATTTTTATTTTCAGTACAGATGTTTTATAACCTACATTTTTTTAGCATTATTCTGCCATATTTAACAAACCACACTGATTTAAACTGTAAAACAAAGCAGAAATAATGACCCTAAATCATCTACCCGATACAATTTTTTGTGCGATTCAATTCAATCCGACATGTCCGATCGGGATTCGATTCAATTTGCCATTGCAGAACAATGGCAAATTGAATCGAATCAAATCCCGATCGAACATGTTGGATTTAATCGAATGAAAAGGATGAATCGAATAAAAAAATGGTATCATGTACAGTAGATGGGGCTTTAGAACTTTCCTGCAATAAAACCTTATCTCAAGCTGTCTCTCACTGTTTCTTGGATGTTAAAAGTGCTTCAGAAAACAGGACTGGATTCAACCAAGTGGGTGGAAAACTCAGAGAAGCTCTTTTGCATAGATAACAACTGAATTTTTTTTTTTATTCTTCCTTTACTAGAAAACATTATGAAACTTTTTTCTTTGCTACTAATGTTCTATTTGTTATTTGACAAATGTTATAAATTTGTCAAATGGGAAGGCCGATCAGGCCACAATATTGCATGATCTAAGGCCACCTTTAAATGGCCAATCTGCACTTCTTCCTCCCTGATGGAGCTAATGATCATATTGTGGAGATATAAAGCACACCATTAGCATGGACCCCCGAGCACTTACTTCCCTCCTTGCTTGTTGAACGCACAGGCTAAGGCCACCACCTGTGACGTGGCTCGACATATGACCGGAACGCAGAGCATGGAGCGAACCTCGAAGCCCAGCATGTTGTTCAGCTGTCTGTGCTCCTCCTGAAAGGAAAGTCACATTGGTTACTCCAGACAGCCAATCACAAACAAGCACATATCCCAGTCATCGTCCAATCATCAATGACTGCAGAGCTGCTGAATGGTGTGATCTGAACAGAGCTTTAAAGGGGCACTCCATCCAGAGATGATCGTTCAGTCACAGTAGGGTGATAGAGAGTCAAGATAGCAAATCAGATGCTAATAATTCCGACATGGATGCAAGGAGAACACAGCCTGGGAATGGACCAATCAAAAAGGTCAGGAAGCCAATTCCATTGGCCCAACTGCAAGCTACATACTATTTGCAAAAAACATCTGCATAAAAAAAACAGAATGATTAACATCTCATTGACCATCTCTGATAGACCCAAAAGGCTAATACACACGTACCAACAATCTGTCCAACTATATTCCAAACTTGTCTGTTGGAAGATAAGCTGGCTGTGTGTAACAACCAGATGACCAACTGATAACAGGTTGTTTGCCAGATCCAACCAGAGGATCAATCTGATCAGCTATCAGGCAGGTTGGAACGTGTGTGCAAGTCTTTTGAACAACTTTGTTGTTTTTGAATACGGACATGTTGTGAAGTTTGTCATTTAGCTTGCACGCATAGTATTTTAAAGAGAACCCGAGGCGAGGTTCTGGGAATAAAACCCCCATACAGAGGCTGGGTCTGTCTATAGAGCCCAGCCTCTGTTGCTATATAGATCGCCCCTAAGCCCCCCCCTGCACACTACAATACCCCATAAATCACAGCCGCGCTGTGTTTACCTCGCTCCTGTCACTCTCGCCGCTCCCCCTGCCTCCTGCATCGCTCCGGTCCCGCCTGCGTCCTTTCCCTCCAATCAGCGGGGAGGGAAGGGACGCAGACGGGGACCGGAGCGATGCAGGAGGTGGGAAGCGGCGAGACTGACAAGAGAGAGGAAAACACAGCGCCTCAAGGTCCCAAACATTCCATCCCGGCTTCTCTACGATAGAAGAAGTGATGCCAGACTAACAGTTACGTCAGCAGAATTTTTTATAGTGCTTCCTATCACCAGCACAGAGGCGGCAGAATTGCGGCCGCGGGTCCAGCTGCTGGGCGAGAGATAAGACGCTCAAAGCAAAGGCTGCTTCCTCGGGGCCGGCGAACGCATTCGACTGCGCAACCTTAAAGAGGCTCCTTCAGAACAACGTGGATATTATTAGCTGTTTTTTTTTTTTTGCGTCTGGAGTCATCGTCGTTACTAAATTATATCTACAATTGTAGTTCTGGTTAAAAAAAGGAGACCTCTGGACTAAGCTCAAAACTCTAAACATCTTGGGCCTGATTCACAAAGCGGTGCAAACTGTTAGCACGCTGGTGAAATGCCCCTTATCACGCCTAAACTCAGTTTACGCATGATAAATTTAGGCGTGATAAGTTTAGGCGTGATAAGTTTAGGCATGATAACTATAGCACCAACTGGGTTAGCACCGCAGTGCACAGCTGATCAAAAGTTTTGCGCTAGCAAAGTCTGGTGCGCGAAACGTCGCATAGGGCTCGATTCACAAAGCGGTGCTAACCCAGTTAGAGACTTTAGGCGTGATAACCATTGCACCACGCTGGTGAAAAGCCAGTTTAGGCGTGATAAGTTTAGGGGCTCGATTCACAAAGCAGTGATAACTCAGTTATCACGCCTAAAAGACTTTAGGCGTGATAACCTTTGCACTAGCAAAGTTATCACCGCTTTGTGCTCTAACTCGCGCGAAGCTACCGCGCGTACGCGCGTAAGTGCGCGCGCAAAGTCCCATAGGGCTTAATGGGACCTTCGCGCGAAGCGCCTGGTGCAAAACTGTGCGCGCGGAAAATTCGCGCGAGTTTCTTCTTATCATGCCTAAACTGAGTTTAGGCGTGATAAAGGGGTTTTCACTCGCGTGCAAACACTTTGCACCGCTTTGTGAATCAAGCCCCAGGTGTGATAAGTTTAGGTGTGATAAGTTTAGGCATGCTAAGTTTAGATAAGTGTAGATAGCGTGCAAAGTCCCGCACGCAAAGCAGCGCCATTAAACTCTATGCGAAGTGCACCAGACTTTGCTAGCGCAAAACTTTTGATCAGCTGTGCACTGCGGTGCTAACGCAGTTAGTGCTTAAACTTATCATGCCTAAACTTATCACACCTAAACTTATCATGCCTAAACTTATCACACCTTAACTTATCACACCTAAACTTATCACGCCTAAACTGAGTTTAGGTGTGATAAAGGGCTTTTCACCAGGGTGCTAACTGTTAGCACCGCTTTGTGAATCAGGCCCATAGAGTTTAATTGCGCTGCTTTGCGCGCGGGACTTTGCGATCTAAACTTATCTAACCTTATCACGCCTAAACTTATCATGCCTAAACTGAGTTTAGGCCTGATAAAATGCTTATCACGCCTAAAGTCTTTAACTGGGTTATCACCGCTTTGTGAATTGAGCCCCTTGTGTGATTAAAGTGAACCTTCAGACTAAAAATCTACTCAGCAGCACTGAGAAGGCTTGGTGTTTCTTTAACCGTTTCACAGCATCAGAACTTTGTTTTTCTAACCCAAGCCTCATTTTTAGCTGCACAGAAGCTAAGCTCCGCCCCATCAAAGAAATCTGCCCGAGCATTTTTCCCCTGATGCTGTACAAAGCATGATGGGATTTCTGATGTTGTAGTTCTCGTTGCCTAGCGCGCGCAGATGGGAGGGATGATCAGGACACTGGACAGCTGGAACTGTGTCTCCTGCTCCCTATCACCTCCTTTCAACCAAAAAGATGGCTGCCCCCATGAAAAAGATGGCTGCCCCCATGAAATCACAAACTTTTACCTGTTCTTTTAAAACAGGGTGGGTAAGAGATTATATTACCTATCTATTTTCATTAACATAACTAATGTAACTTAATGACAGTATGTTTGTTTAGGCTGAAGTCCCCCTTTAAGCTTAATTAACCTGAATGGAGACAAAAAAAAAGTTAAATACTCACCTATGTAGAGAGAAGACTCTGGATCCCATATAGAGCCTACCCGGTTCTCTCTGTGTACCCTTGTTCCAGTGCTCTGTTCTGTTCAAATTCCATGCTTTTGGCCCTCCTCAGAAGCCTTTGGATGTACTCGCATCCCTGAGTGCTTCCGAAGATGGGAAAATACATATTGTGCATGCGGGAATGGGGACACAGTACTTATAAAGCCTTCTTAAAGTGGATCTGAGCTCAGAACTTCCTCTCTGCTCTAAAAGATTAGGCACAGTAAGACAACAATCAGGGAAAAAATGTCTTTGTTACAATCACAAAAATCCCCCCAAAAGCCCTGAAAATGTATTGGGTAAACTTTCAGGGAGCAAAGGAAGGGTTAAATATGTCTTTAGGTGTACAGCCAGCGCTGCGGTGCTGTGAGTCATGCCTACTGATTACACACTTGTTATACTCAACTGTAGCTAAATAAACACAGCTCAGTGCAGCTGATTTCTACAGTATTTTTATGTGGAATGAACACTTTTCAGTCTGCTCTTTGCAAAAGCTTGTGTCTACTTTAAAGGTTCCCGCAGGTGTATTCCAACATTCTGGTTGGATTACTTCCCCTGGGGATAGAGAGAGGGTGGGAAGGCTCTGTGGGATCCACAGCATCCATTCTTTTTAGGTATCTAATGGTGCCCATACATGGTACAATTTTTTCCAATCTTACCATTTCTAAAAAAAAAATCTGCATGGTATGCGGCAATCTGGATGCGAATTGCGGCTAATGTAATATTGGCTGCATATATTCGCTTTACAAACGCGGAAATTGGCGTTTTTTGAACGTAAATGTACCCAGCATGCATTTCCTCGCCTTCTACAACTCAACATACACTGGAAAGTCCTACACGGGAAGTTAATTAATGCTAATGAGTTGCTGGGCATGTGATGTTGCTAGGCAGTTTTAAAATTGCAATGAGGTTTTTGCGTGAAAATGCGCATAAATTCGCAATGTGTGCTAGAGGAAATAGGCCCTTACTCTTGGCAACAAAAAGTCTTGCCTCACTAGCACTCATCATGAAGATCAGGATTTATCGGAGGCATGCCAGACTACTGAAAAGATGCCTGATAATACAGAATAGGATAATTTGTGCGCCACTTTGTTAATGTTAAAAGTGCATTGACCTATATGCATAATTCACAACACGCACAGTTAACTTTTCTGAGTGTTTAAAGTTATTGAATACAGAGATAAGATGAAGTCCATAAAAGCCCAAATAATAATGAGTGAAATCAGGCATGGAAAGCATTCAAGAAGTTCAATACATCCATCAGGCCGATGAAGTTCAGAACTTTGCAAGCCATGGCAGAGTCATCTATTAGTCATGAGCAGCAGAGATAACATGGAACTGGCACTGACCGTACTGATGTCCTGCAGAGTGATTGACTTCTTCTTGTCCACCACTTGACCCAGATGTCCAAATGTCAACTGAAAAACAGATCATTAATTAAAACCTAAGAAAACAGGACAAGGTAGCATTTACCAACATTTCTGTTATGTTATTAAGAAGGCTGAGATCTGAACCTGGACACCGGATCAGGTCATTTGGTTTGGATGAGGGCATCGACAGGCGTCTAAGAGATGCCTGGGTTAAATATCGGTAATCAGGCTCCTGATGTGGGTAGTAGCCAATTGGCTACAAATAGCGGGTTATCTGAGGGTTGGGGTTCGGAGGATAGGTTTAGGCACTTAGAGGAGGCATTAGGTGGGTGTGGGGGGAAGTTAGGATTAGGGGATTAGGTGGAGAAGTTTTGTTTAGAGACCTACATGGGAGTTACGGTTCAGGTGGTGGGGGTTTGGTTGAGAAACTTATAGGGGGCATTAAGTGGGTGAGGAGGGCTAGGGTTAGGCATTAGATGGGGGCTAGGGTTAGGCATTAGATGGGGGTGGGGACTAGGGTCAGGCATTAAGTGGTGGTTTGGTTTAGGCAATTGGAAGGAAGGGTTCAAGGAAAAATGGGTGCGGTGTAGTGCATTGCATAATATCTGCAATTTAAATTGCCAATATTTCCTACTAGCGGCACCACCCGGCGCTCAACTGAGGCAGTGCCACCGCGATATTTACTTCCTGGAAACGGTGGGTCGTTTGCTGAAAGGTTCTTTGATGCGGCAAAACGTAAGTGAACCAGCCAGTGGTGATAAGAACCTCAAAGTATAATTGTATAACCCTGCCACAGTCAGGCGGGGGTTACACCACCCAGAAGTTAATGACTCCATCCGGCTTCATGTTTCTCACTAGTCATACTGTTACACGGCACGCCGTCACTGTGTGTTATCCACGGACTCTGCACAGATACGTAGAGTCGGCTGCTGCTGCGTCTGCTGGTGGACGGACTGCCTGACGCTACGACACGTGGCCCTCGGGCTGAAGAGCGCCGAGCAGAGCTGCAGATAACAAGCATGCCAGGCATTAATCCACTCACCGGGAAACTAATCTCTTCTTCCAACACTTTGTCTCCAACAACCTGCAATGGAGGAAGGAAGCAGCATTACATATTTTTTACCATGGATATCAACAGATTGTTAATGTAAAAAATAAATTATATATATATATATATATACAGGTCCGTCTCAAAAAATTAGCATATTGTGATAAAGTTCATTATTTTCTGTAATGTACTGATAAACATTAGACTTTCATATATTTGAGATTCATTACACACAACTGAAGTAATTCAAGCCTTTTATTGTTTTAATATTGATGATTTTGGCATACAGCTCACGAAAACCCCAAATTCCTATCTCAAAAAATTAGCTTATCATAAAAAGGTTCTCTAAACGAGCTATTAACCTAATCATCTGCATCAACTAATTAACTCTAAACACCTGCAAAAGATTCCTGAGGCTTTTAAAAACTCCCAGTCTGGTTCATTACTCAAACCCGCAATCATGGGTAAGACTGCCGACCTGACTGCTGTCCAGAAGGCCATCATTGACACCCTCAAGCAAGAGGGTAAGACACAGAAGGAAATTTCTGAATGAATAGGCTGTTCCCAGAGTGCTGTATCAAGGCACCTCAGTGGGAAGTCTGTGGGAAGGCAAAAGTGTGGCAGAAAACGCTGCACAACGAGAAGAGGTGACTGGACCCTGAGGAAGATTGTGGAGAAGGACTGTTTCCAGACCTTGGGCGACTGTGATCAGTTTCATGCTGAAATCGATTCACAATCTGTTTGCAGTAAAGGCAGCCATACAATCCCTCTCTGATCAGATTCGATCAGAGATGGATCTATCTGTTGGTCGATCTGATGGCAAATCGACCAGTGTATGGCCACCTTAAGTTAGCTAGCACTAGGCTAGCTTTTTTAGGTCGCCGGCACCCCCCGATTACCCCGATCCCCCCCATAGAGCTGCTATATACATTACCCAGCCAGGATCGTACATGATGTCATGACGTCACTGACGTCATGCGTAGACCCGATCCTCCCCATAGAGAGACCAAAGCTGTGCAGGGAGGCTGCCGCTGGATCCTGGCTGGGTAATGTATATAGCGACTCTATAGGGGGGGATCAGGGGGTGCTGGCGACCTAAAAAAGCTAGCCTAGTGCTACCTAACTTATGATACAGCCAGTAAACCTATTACACTGGGGGACACCTGAGGCCAGCAAAACCTCTGAAGCAGCATGCCTGACACAGTGTCCGGCATACCGCTCAGGAGGTTAGAAAAGTTGAATCTTTATGTAAGCATAGAACAGTGAGAAAGAATAAATCACATAAAATCACAAGGCATTTAAAAACAGTATAAGAGCCAGCTACAGGTCGGTGCCCCGCCCCCGCCATAACTCACGCCACAAAAATGTCAATTCATTAAAAAATGATGGCACTATTGCGTTATTGGAAAGCTCTCTAGAACTTAATAAAGTTGCCGGCATAAACACACTTAATACATTCTGGAATTGCTCCAGGGGATTAGTCATAACAGCTTCCAGAAGCTACTAAGTCGGTATTACAGGCTCACAACCGCTATAAACGCATACTCCTGGGATCTTCCGCTAGTGATGTGTGGAGTAAAGCAGTGTCTCCTCTGGTGTAGGGAAGTTCTTACTTGTGTGGAGCAAGTTTTGGATAGGTTTTCAGAGGGTGTTTTAGCACCTCCTGCTGTATTCATTGCAGGAAGCTGCTCTCAGACAGAGCCTTGCAAATATATTTAAAGCAAACTTGAACTGAAAATACTTTCCGCTTTACTTACCTGGGGCTCCTCCTAGCCCCCATAAGTCTGTGAGTCCCTCTCCGCAGGTTCACACATGTGCAGAAGCCTCTCACCCGGGGAGATGGCGATCCACTACGTGCCTGACAGCTGGAACCTGGAGCAAAGCGGAACCGCAGCGAGGGACACACAGACTTCTACAGGCTGGAAGAAGCCTAAGGTAAGTATAGCTGAATATAATTGCTTTACTGTGGAAGTCCTTTGAAGCACGAGTGTCAGCCATGCTATCCCAGGAAAAAAAAATAACACGTATAAGTAGATAAATACTTGTTCTACTTACATAACACATGTATTGTACTGTCCTGTCCTGTCCATGTTTTGATGTCAGTGAATTTCATATAGTAAATTAAAAGAAACGTGTTCCAGGCATTTTACATCTTTACTGCCTCTGACTGAAGCCAATCCTGATGTAATTTCCTCCCTTACTCTTTTTTCTTCTCTGCTTGAAATGGTGTATGCATTGCCAGCCCTCCTCACCACTGAGCTCTGTACTAAAAACTGCACCATCATATCTAGATTGCTTTGTAAAAACCTGTGAACGTATTTCAGCAGCTTCTGCAGAGGGGTGAGGTATATTTCCCTTCTCAGCCTTGTGTCACACTAAACTGCCCCCAGCCAATTAGTGAGGAGCAATATCTAACCTATCCTAGCTAATAAAACCCCTGTGTCTCTGTGTCCCATGTCTGTGTGTGTGTCCCTGCTTTGCGCTACTGCACATGTGCCGCAGGGACAACCGTTGGACAGCCAGGGGGCCAGCCGGGGTGGGGGGGGGGCGTGCGGCGGGTGCGTGTGTGCGCGCTAACATGCGGCGGTGGCGGCAGTGAGATAGACCTAGAGCCAGGGCCGGGCCGAGGCATAGGCTGGAGATGCTCCAGCCTCAGGGCGCAGTGTAGGAGGGGGCGCAAAATATATTCAGCTGTCATTCCTAACTGTGTTTGAAGCAGAAAGAAATAAGAAAAGGGGATACATAGCAGTGATTGCAAGCCAGATAACTAGATATTAAGGTGTTGGGGAGGTTGTGGGCCCTGGAGTGCCTCTTAGTGTAATAGCAATCAGTGTGTGACGGCTGGGGTGGGAGGGATGGAGGGGCGCACTTTGGTGTCTCAGCCTTGGGTGCTGGAGGACCTTGTCCCGGCTCTGCCTAGAGCCCATTTTCAAACGGGCTTAGGTATACTAGTCTTAACTAATTTCTTTCTTGGTGAGAGATTTAATATTATTTTACTGGTGAAGTTTGAAAATATCTCTTTGAAGAAAGGGATATGGGCCAATGTCTCAACCCAATGTCTATCCTATAACTCTATAGGTTACGTTTCAACCTCAACAAATGTAAACATAAATTCCCAGTATTAAATAAAAATCACTTTTGCAGTTGATATATTTAATACTCAAATTGAAATACCGCTACTTTAAAAAAAAACTATGATACTTACCAGTAATAATAATTGATAAATAATATGAATAAAGATAAACAAAATGAAAAAAAAAAAAAAGCGCTACCTAAGAGAAAAAAAAAAAATCATAATGCGATTACCTTTTAACTGCCGCAGTTAACAAGCACTTAGCAGGAGACTCACAAAATGGACAAGTAAGATTGTTCCTTATTAAAAAGGGGGTAAGAAATGTGCTATTTATCTAGCGTTTATAAGATTATCTCAGCCAATTAACCTTTTCATTTATCACGCAGAGTTGACGAAAGCACAACTGGCAACTTCAGTAATAATAATTATTTTCGCTGTTGCGCTGCGGGCTGGGAACGTGTAAACAGGCAGACGTGCACATGCTGGGAGGAGGGTGGCGGCGAGAAAGGAGGTGACATTGTACTGACCCCTCTCCCCCGAGATCCAAGCCACTAAGCGCTCCGCCGCGGCCGCCCCAACACGCTGTTTACACACTTAATGCGATATTTTAATGACTTCCACCGTGTTGCCCTGAAGCTCAGCCTTTCAAGCTGCAGGAATGGAATCACACCGGGTTACAGATAGAGGTGTGTTTATGTTCCATTTCAATGTCACCCCGACATCCGCATTCCAGAGCGTCTGTCACCCACCTTCTCATCTCCGTCTTTCAAGAAGCATTCCAAATACTAAAAGCAAATTATAATTTTCTGCTGTCACTATTGATTAAAACAAGAATGACATGTCTACACGTTTTACAAATTAACTTTTTAATATAGTATTTGTATATGTTGGTGTTAAAGGAGATCTCCGCACCACACCATTCAGTAGCACTGGTGGTGGCTGCATGTCCAAGTCACTGGATGTATATGATTGAAAGTGTCCTTTAACCACTTCAGGACCGTAGGCTTACACCCCCGTAGTGACCAGGCTATTTCTTACAATTCAGGCCACTGCTGCTTTAAAGGGACACTTAAGGCAAACCCCCCCCCCCCAAAAAAAAACAGTTTTACTCACCTGGGGCTTCCCCCAGCACCCTGCAGCTGTCCTCGCTCGGACCCTCCTGTCCCAGCCAGCAGCTACTTCCGGTTTAGGTGCCGACAGGCCTAGGAACACGAGTGACTCTTCGCGTTCCTGGCTAGCGCCCTCTATACTGCTATTGCGGCCAGGAACACAAAGAATTACTTGCGTTCCTTGGCCTGTCGACAAAATCGGAAGTAGCTGCCGGCGGGGCCAAGAGCATCGGAGCGAGTCTGCGAGGGCACAGGACTGCTGCAGGGGACTGGTAGAAGCCCCAGGTGAGTAAAACTCATTTTTTTTTTACTTAAGTGTCCCTTTAAGGGTTTGCTGCAGGTTCGTACAACTCAGCACACAAGTGATCCCCCCCCCCTTTTCTGCCCACCAACAGAGCTTTCTGTTGGTGGGCTCTGATCGCTCATGAGGTGTTTTTTTTTTTGTATATATATATATAATTTTTTTTTAAATAAATAAACCTATTTTTATATGTATTTATTTTTCCTCCCTCCCCCCACCAGACAATGACAGCGATCGGCTGTTATAGGCATCGGCCTATGAGAGTTGATCGCTCTTGAGCCTCTATAGGGGACAGCTGAGTGACACGGCTGTCCCCAGTACAGCGCTGCCGTAGATCGCAGCACTGTACAGTGTAAATAGATGGCGGTTTCGACATCTAACAGTCTCCTAGCGCCAATCGCTGCTGGGAGGCTGATGACGGAGCAGAGCTCCATCATTCAAGCGGGGATATGCGCGCATTGGCACACACGATCTCCTGCAGAACCCCGCCCCAGTACTTGACGCCAATTGGCATTACGCGGTCCTGGGGCTGCCTCATGACGGCGATCGGCGTTAGGCAGTCAGGAGGGGCTTAAAGGGCAACTGAAGTGAGAGATCTATGGACGCTGACATATTTATTTCCTTCTAAACAATACCAGTTGCCTGGCTGCCCTGCTGCATGGGGCATAATAATCATCCCCGCAATGGCTGTGCCCGGGAAGGGGGTTTGTGGGAAGCCTGGGGAGGCTGATCTGGGGCCTGCCCAGGGCTGTTTTTAGGGATAGGCAGGGGGCAGATCAGGAGGGGGGTGTGCGGAACAAGAAGAGGTAGCAGCGGGCATGCACAGCTGGGGGAGGAGGGCCGAAGGTGAGGTAGGGGGAGTCAGACTCGACACCACTCCTCTCACCTCGGGCTTCCCTCCTCAGTGCTCCCCCAGAAATGAGAGCAGCGGCGCAGGCAGGGAACACAGACTCACCTCTTCCGGGTTCCATGTGATGATGAAGCTCCACGTGCTGTCGCTCTTCTCTGTCTCCAATGCTGCGCACTCTACTTCCTATTTGGCAGACGTGTACCGAAAGTGTACCTGAGATGAGCACACTAAAAGATTTTTTACTTACCCAGGACTTCCTCCAGCCCTATGAGCACCGATGTGTCTGGTCACAACCCCCATTCGTCTGGTATAGGTCCCGGTAACTGGCTCAGTCGCGCCAGTCGGCTCTTCTGCACACGTGTGGCCCCTCCGTACATGCACAGAAGAGCTTGACTAGCCTGGCTGAGCCAGTTACTGGGACCAATACCAGGAGAACGGAGGCACTCGGGAGGACGGCAAGGGACACAGCGGTGCTCATGGGGCTGGAGGAAGCCCTGGGTAAGTATAAGTAACATTAACATGTTAATTGTCGTCTAGTTAGTTGTTAGTGAAGTACTGCGATAGGGATACTTCACAGGACCGCCCGCATTGAAAGTTACGCGTGTTGCTAAGGAAGCAATGTACGTAACTAAGGGAAGGCACGCTACTACATAGCAACGAGTGCTGCTAAGGCCTCTTTCACATCAGACAACGTGCGCAGGAGCCGTTTCCTGCACACGTTGATAGCCTGCGGCGTGTCGTCGGGAATCTGCGGTGCGGCGCAATCAGCGGCGGTAGCTATTAATTGAACCTGACGGGAAAACGCCGGCTCCTGGCGCTTCAATGCTCCCGGGTGCGTTGAAGCGCAATGCGCTGAAACGCAACATCAGGTGTGAAAGGTAAAATGAAAGTCTATGGACTTTCATTTCACCTTGATTAACACAAAGTATAAACTTTGCGTTGAAAACACAGAAAAAGGGCTGTAGTGTGAAAGAGGCCTATGTACAACGTGGATTAGAGAGCACAGCGGCACACTAAGCTGCTCTTCTTCCTCAGCGCAGCTTGATGAATCAGGCCCAAAATCTTTTGGCGTGCCCATCTCAGGTTTCATTAAAGGTGTAAGAGTATTTGAAGTGACCGGGGCGTGACATTTTTATCTGACTCCTGATAACATTTTAGGGTTATGAAGTTCAAAGGCTCATTATTTCTATTGTTTTTCAGCAGATTTTACAACATGGCAGCTGTTAAGAAAATAAAAAAAAATTAAAACTTGTCTGTTACTAATGAACTATTTACCATTAGTACTACACATACAAATTCATAATTTCATACGTTTATTTTCAGTTTAGTTTTTTTTAGCAATAATACAGTGAGAGGCGTTAAAACAATTTCTGTGAGTTTTTTTAAACATGCTCCCCCTTACTTTAATCTCAGCAGCAGTAAGGGTATCTACAGTATGTTAAGGTGCCGGGAGATTTGGGCGCAGGGTAAAGCTGAAAATTGGCTCACCCTGCTCCAGCAAAAGTCCCGGTGGCGCTAATTACTATTCCCTCTCCAGGCTGCCAGTGACTCGGGGGAAAGACGCAATTTGTCTTCCAGCTATTGCTGGAGGCCGAATCACGCAGTTATTTGCACTCCGTCTTTTGACAGCAACCAATGCCACTAAAGCTATAATTCACATTACGGCCCATGGCAGCACCGCCTGCACCCACATTTCAAGCGCCCATTTTACCTGACTCGGCAGAAATGTGTTTTTTATCCAAAATGCTATGCAAAACAAAAGTTTCCGAAGACATAACAACAAAAGCGGTTTGCCTTTAATGACAAACTGTACAAGATTCTTTTGCAAGCTTTCAAAACTTTAAGTTTCTTCTTCAGGCATGTTTCAGAGCTGGATCAGAACCACACAAAGTACTGTCACATACACAGGCTTCATGTATGATTTTGTAGAGTATCCTGCAATCTCATGTAGTCTTCTTTTTTAAATGTAAATGATATCGCCTTCTTAAAATAGAAGGTATTTGCAATTATACAGGTTGGGATACCTCAGCATATGAGGTGTCCCACAATGCAGTTCTGGAGGTGTGTTTAGTAATCAGGGACAACAAAGAGATGATATGCATCGTGGGAGACATGTCAGAGCTCACTCCAACCTGGATAATTGCAAATACCTTCTGTTTTAAGTAGACAACGTCTGTTTTGCATAGCATTTTAGTACGGAGGCTTTTTGGTCTCTTTTAGCCCCTTACACACTCCTGGTTCACCATGGGCTTTCTGGTTAATCTGAGAGGCCTGGTGCACACTAGAGGAGTTTTTCTGAGCGTTTTGAGTTTTTGAAACCTGCTAATGTAATCCTATATGTCTGTGCACACTGGAGCAATGAGGTTTTGTAAAAAAAAACAAAAACCATAGCATTAAATTGGGAAGAGCTTTTGAAACCTCTAGCGTTTGGGGAGCTTTTCTGGTGCGTCTCAGCCCTAAGGCCCAGTGCACACCAAAACCGCTAGCAGATCATCAAAACGCTAGCGGTTTTGGGAGCAGAGAGCAGATATTTGGCCGGGTGCACACCAAGCGGATTTTGTATGCGATCCACCAGCCGCATCAGCCAGTGAAAACGCTTGGCTATTGTATTTCAATGTGTGGTGCACACCGGCGGTTTGAAGTTTTCTAGCAAACCGCAAACGCGCAGCAGTTTGGCAAAAACCTCAAACCGCTGGTGTGCACCATCCCATTGCAATACATTAGCCAAGCATTTTTCCAGGCGGATGTGGCCGGCGGATCGCTCCAAAAACCGCTCGGTGTGCACTGGGCCTTACTCTGGATGTTTCATGTCCTATGGAACCATATTAATCCATGCCATGCACTGATGAGGATCAATCAATCCAAAACAGTCTTCCAGCGGTTCTGGAGATGCGTTTAGCTATTAGGGACCACTAAGAGAGCATTTGCATATTCAGTAGTGATGCATTGTGAGAGACCTCAGAGCTCACTCCAGCCTGAATAATCGCAAATACCTTCTGTTTTAAGAAGTCAAACTTCTGTTTTGCAAAAAATGGATGTAACTACTTTTTGAAAAGCAGACTGCCTCTAATGAAAAATGGATACAGCACAGGGCATCTGTATGTATAGCCGGTGAGACTGGAGAAGCGATGGTGAAATGCAGAGCGCTCGTTACCGAAGTTTGCATTTTCTTCTTGCTCATCACGAGAAGCGGCTCTCCGGGAGATTAGCAGATTGCACCATCTGTGACCATTTGTTATTGCAGTGAAATCTGCGGATAACAGACGAGCGTCTCCGCTGGTAAATCGCGCTCTGTGAGTTCTCCGTGATAAATAGATTCTGGCAGATCTCCAATAACACTCAGGAAGCGATTAATGAGGAGGCGATTGTCACTTATGCCACCAAAAGGAAAACACGAGGAGCTGAACAGAGCAGTACACAAAGCTGAAGAGAGCGCTACACAAAGCTGACTTTGTGTGCTAAGTTGTACGGCCCTGCAGCAAGTCCTTAAAGCGGATCCGAGATGAAGAACTAACTATAACAAGTAACCTGTCTATATATCTTATCTAAAGTTTAGATAGTTTACACATACCTCCCAACTTTTTGAGATGAGAAAGAGGGGCACTTAAGCCACATCCCTAATCACGCCCCTGACACACCCCTAGTCACGCATACCATAAAGATTTCATAAGAAAAATATATTGTTTTATAATTCAAACAACACTGGCCCTTTCTATCCTGGTTCATTTTCCTTCATATTAACATTTTAAAATTAGTAATATATCAATTGAAAGGATTGGAATAAAGTTAAGAGTTAATCAAACACATTTTAGTATAGAAATATATATTTACATACAAAGAGGGACAAAGTCCTGAAAGAGGGACAAAGTCCTGAGAGAGGGACAAATAAGGAGGGAAGAGGGACAGAGGGATAGGGCTTCCAAAGAGGGACTGTCCCTCCAAAAGAGGGACAGTTGGGAGCTATGAGTTTACACAGCAAATCTAGCTGCAAACAGCTTCAATAGAATTTGATTATTTCTTCCTGTGATACAATGACAGCTGCCATGTTGTTTGTAAACATTACACACAGGCAAGCTTATCTGCACCATCAGCACTCAGCCTGTGAAAAAAACCTAATCCCCCTCCTCCTTCCCTCTGAAATCTCTGGCTAGTAATACCTCCCCCTCCTCCTGCCCAGACTGAGCTCCCATGAGCCCTTGCTACTGTCTGAAAATGCCAAGGCTCTCTGAAAACCTGTGGGCGTGGCTTGTTTAGTTTATAGGGAATTAGAGCATTAAAACAAAAACAAAAAAGTATTTGGCTTGAGGAATGCCCTATAAACAATAGGAAAGGAACACAGTTATGCAATGAGTAAAAGTTCACCTCGGATCCACTTTAAAGCTGCAGTGGCCTGAATTGTAAATAAATAGCCTGGTCACTGGGGGGGGGGGGGGTGTAAGCCTACTGTCCTGAAGTGGTTTAAAGGCTGTGTGTTGAGTTATTTTTCATGGTACACCAAATTTACACTGTTATAAGCTGTACACTGGCTACTTTACATTGCATCAAACCGTCATCTATTCAGTGCTGTCCCATGAAAAGATGTAATACAATATTTACAGAAATGTGAGGCGTGTGCCGTCTGTATGTAGAAATTATAGGACACCTGAAGTGACTGGGATATGGAGGCTGCCATATTTAATTCCTTTTAAATAATTGCCAGTAGCCTGGCGGTCCTGCTGATCTCTTTGGCTGCAGTAGTATCTGGTTCACACACCTGAAACAAGCATGTAGTCAATCCAGTCAGATTTCAGTCAGAAACATCTGATCTCCAAGCTTGTTCACGATCTATGGCTAAGTGTATTACCAGCAGAGGATCAGCAGGACAGCCAGGCAATCTGCAATGTTTAAAAGGAAATAAATATGGCAGCCTCCATATCCCTCTTGTT